>NW_019954075.1:0-1956 GCF_002910315.2 Salvelinus sp. IW2-2015
TGGTGGGGTGCCGGGCCGGCCTGCAAGCCTGACCTCGGTCGCATCAGTTGTATGGTGTTTCCTCTGACGACATTGGTGAGGGGTTATGTGAGGCCTGTGTGCCAAGAAGCATTGCGGCTTGGCAGGGTCGTGTTTCGGAGGACGTATGGCTCTAGACCTTCACCTCCGTACAGGAGTTTCAGCGATGGGACAAGCGTGTAACTACCAATTGGGGAGAAAAAAGGGTAAAAATAAACGATAAAGCCTTGTGTTCCTATTTGTATGTTTTATTTGTAGAGGCACCCTATACAGCTGCACTGCACGGCATTTTTGAACCATTTCATGTGTCTAAAGGTACAAACTCTTCCTGCCTGGTGAGCCCGGAGAGCAAATCAACTGCGCTATAGGCCTACCGCTGGCCAATCGGATGGCTCAGCTTACCGTGTCTGCAATAATGAAGCAGGCGTAAAAGAAAGCTACAGCAAAGTTGTGAGATTTCAAAACGTTTAAAACCATGACTAGAGAGAGACTGTCAACGAATACAGCAAAGAGCTGCTGTTTTTAAAACGTTTAAAACCATGACTAGAGAGAGACTGTCAACGAATACAGCAAAGAGCTGCTGTTTTTAAACGTTTAAAACCATGACTAGAGAGAGACTGTCAACGAACACAGCAAAGAGCTGCTGTTTTTAAACGTTTAAAACCATGACTAGAGAGAGACTGTCAACGAATACAGCAAAGAGCTGCTGTTTATAAACGTTTAAAACCATGACTAGAGAGAGACTGTCAACGAATACAGCAAAGAGCTGCTGTTTTTAAGAGTGAGTTCATGTTTAAGTTCTTACTCAGGACTGTCAACACTTCGTATTCAATACTTTTATAAGCCATAAAATATGTTTTCTTTGTACTTCCACTCGCGCTACAACCAGCACTGCAGCTGTAATGAATGAGTGGGAAAGTTTATCGATGTTATTAGCAGCTTGGGTCTTTTTTAATATCAAGAAATATTTCCCTTCTCTGTTCATAGGAGTAACAACATGAATTTGTGAATGTTGCGGTGCCGTCAGTTGGAAGACGGTGTCCCTTTTGTTCCAGTGTCAGTGGGGTTTGGTAGTAAGCGCCAGGTGCACCAGTTTGAGTTCGTCAAGAACTGCAACTCTGCAGGGTTTTTCACGCGCAACAGTTTCCTGTGCACAAGCATTTCGCTACACTCGCAATAACATCTGCTAACCATGTGTATGTGACCAATACATGTTTTATTTGATTTGTGTGTATCAAGACAATGGGGTCCATCACCCAAAGGACAGCAGCCAACCTGACACAACTGGGGTGCAAACCTCAGATTAGGAAGGTGTTCTTAATATTTTGTACACCCCAGTGTACATTGCACTACATGAATATTCCCTCTACCAAAGCAACCCCATGACCTTCTTTACCTGGGAGTCTAGGGTCCCTGCTGTTGGGCCCCTGTGGGAGTCTAAGACGTGCTGTTGGCCCTGGGGAGTCTAGGACCCTGCTGTTGCCCCTGGGGGTCTAGGACCCTGCTGTTGGCCCCTGGGGAGTCTAGGACCCTGCTGTTGGCCCTGGGGAGTCTAGGACCCTGCTGTTGCCCCTGGGGAGTCTAGGGCACCCTGCTGTTGGCCCCTGGGGAGGCTAAGATCCCGCTTTGGCCCCTGGGGAGCGGCAGAGGAGGCCCAGGAAGGCTGGGGAAAGGCAGCCTTGGATGCCTCTTCCCCCCTGGGTCTACCCCCGTCCTGTGGATGGGTGGGGGGAACGCTGTGGCTGTGGGGCCAGTGAATAACTCCACAAGGGGTGAGATGAAAGAGAGGAGAGGAGGAACCTCTACATGCGACACTGCCCAACCTGAGTCACTGTGTGGCATCACCATCTGTTGACATACAGTTATTATTATAGAAAGATATAAATGTTTGCATTAGAATGAACATGAGTTAATCTATCATCCATCCATCCATTCCAT
>NW_019954076.1:0-1956 GCF_002910315.2 Salvelinus sp. IW2-2015
GCCATCCTCTGCAGGATCAGGGGTTCAGGGGTCATTGTGTCTGCAGCCCGACAGCTCCGCAGGTACCCTTTCACATCACCCTGGTGACATGAGGAGATATGGTGGAGATCAGAGTTGGGGTCAATTCCATAAAAATTCCAGCCAATTCAGAAAGTAAACAAAATTATAATTCCACAAGTTTACTCATGAAAAAGAATTGAAGAGAATTGGAATGTCAGTGTACTTCCTGAATTGACAAAAATGTAAAGGGGACTGACCCCTTTAAATGGATATATAGTAGAGATACAATAGATATTGACACAGTTATAGTATATAAAGGATGATGCTTACACAAGTAGTTACACTACAATTAGGTCACGAGTTACTGAAGGACTTTATGGATGTGAAGGTAGTCAACGAGTGAGGTTACAGTTGAAGTCGGAAGTTTACATACACCTTAGCCAAATACATTTAAACTCACAATTCCTGACATTTAATCCTAGTAAAAAATCCCTGTCTTAGGTCAGTTAGGATCACCACTTTATTTTAAGAATGTGAAATGTCAGAATAATAGTAGAAAGAATGATTTATTTCAGCTTTTATTTCTTTCATCACATTCCCAGTGGGTCAGAAGTTTACATACACTCAATTAGTATTTGGTAGCATTGTCTTTAAATTGTTTAACTTGAGTCAAACGTTTCGGGTAGCTTTCCACAAGCTTCCCACAATAAGTTGGGTGAATTTTGGCCCATTCCTCCTGACAGAGCTGGTGTAACTGAGTCAGGTTTTTAAGCCTCCTTGCTCGCACACGCTTCTTCAGTTCTACCCACAAATGTTCTATAGGATTGAGGTCAGGGCTTTGTGATGGCCACTCCAATACCATGACTTTGTTGTCCTTAAGCCATTTTGCCACAACAACCCATTTGCGACCAAGCTTTAACTTCCTGACTGAGGTATTGAGGTGTTGCTTCAATATATCCACATCATTTTCCATCCTCATGAAGCCATCTATTTTGTGAAGTGCACCAGTCCCTCCTGCAGCAAAGCCCCCCAACAACATGATGCTGCCACACACCCGCGCTTCATTGCTGAGCGGCCTTTCACGTTATGTCGATATAGGACTCATTTTACTGTGGATATAGATACTTTTGTACCTGTTTCCTCCAGCATCTTCACAAGGTCCTTAGCTGTTGTTCTGGGATTGATTTGCACTTTTTGCACCAAAGTACGTTCATCTCTAGGAGACAGAACACGTCTCCTTCCTGAGCGGTATGACGGCTGCGTGGTCCCATGGTGTTTATACTTGCGTATTATTGTTTGTACAGATGAACGTGGTACCTTCTGGCGTTTGGAAATTGCTCCCAAGGATGAACCAGACTTGTGGAGGTCTACAATTTTTTTACGAGGTCTTGGCTGATTTCTTTWGATTTTCCCATGATGTCAAGCAAAGAGGCACTGAGTTTGAAGGTAGGCCTTGAAATACATCCACAGGAACACCTACGATTGACTCAAATAATGTCAAATAGTCTATCAGAAGCTTCTAAAGCCATGACAATTTTCTGTAATTTTCCAAGCTGTTTAAAGGCACAGTCAACTTAGTGTATGTAAACTTCTGACCCACTGGAATTGTGATACAGTGAATTATAAGTGAAATAATCTGTCCGTAAACAATTGTTGGAAAAATGACTTGTGTCATGCACAAAGTAGATGTCCTAACCGACTTGCCAAAACTATAGTTTGTTAACAAGACATTTCTGGAGTGGTTGAAAAACGAGTTTTAATGACTCCAACCTAAGTGTATGTAAACTTACGACTTCAACTGTAGGTTGTCCCGTTTAATTGGTAGAGCATTGCTCTTGCATCGCCACGGTCGTGGGTTCAATTCCCATGGGGGACCAGTATATAAATGTATCTGGATAAGAGTTTCTGCTAAATGAAAAAAATATAGGTCTTCCCTCAGAATGGACACCACATGAT
>NW_019954077.1:0-1955 GCF_002910315.2 Salvelinus sp. IW2-2015
TTGAGACTGGGACAGAGGTTCAACTTCCAGCAGGACAATGACCCTAAGCATACTGCTAAAGCAACACTCGAGTGGTTTAAGGGGAAACATTTAAATGCCTTGGAATGGCCTAGTCAAAGCCCAGACCTCAATCCAATTGAGAATCTGTGGTATGACTTAAAGATTGCTGTACACCAGTGGAACTCATCCAATTTGAAGGAGCTGGAGCAGTTTTGCCTTGAAGAATGGGCAAAAGTCCCAGTGCTGCTGTAACCTTTTGCAGCTGTAATTGCTGCAAAAGGTGGCTCTACAATGTTTTGACTTAGGGGGTGAATAGTTTTCTGTTTTTTTTGTCTTATTTCTTGTTTGTTTCACAATACAAATATTTTGCATCTTCAAAGGGGTAGGCATGTTGTGTAAATCAAATTATACAAACCCCCCCCCAAATAATTTTTGGTTCCAGGTTGTAAGGCAACAAAATAGGAAAAATGCCAAGGGGGGTGAATACTTTTGCAAGCCACTGTATGCTGTCCTTGCCTGGAACCTGGCCTCACACAAACCCTGACTGCTCAGCTAGAGAGTGTCCAGAAGATCCTGCAGAATATTTATGTACGGGCCGTATGCTTGCTACCGAGCAGCCCTTGAAACCCTCGGAATCATGTCCTTGGAGAGCAGAAGGGAGCAGATCTGCCTGACATTTGCTAAATCCCTGCAGGACTACCAGTTTGCAGACTGGCTCCCCTCAACCAGACAGCAGATTACTGGACTGGCAAGGGCAACAGCCACAAACTGAACACTCCCATGACATGCACAGGTCGCTATCAGAACTCTCCCATTCCATACTTCACTAAACTGATCAATGCACACACACCATGTAGCCCAGGGTGTATTTTCTAAAACTGCCACCTCTAACCTTGTCGTTTAATATTGTTGCTTTGTATATATTGCATATTTTGACATTGTATTATATTCAGTGTTTTGATAGTTAAGTATTTTACTATTTGATAATAACATGTGATTGATGTTATGATTGTAAAATGGTTTACAATTCAGTCTATGACTGCGAGAAACCAATAAAACCTACATCTACTACTAATACAGTGGCGGTCAGTGCCGTTTACCATGAGGGAGGACAATTATTTTTTTCATGAGCTTGGCCTTATTTCTATTACATAATTTGGGATGAATCTCATTCATATTCTATTCACCCAGTTCAATGTTACAGCGATAGGTTTTGGCTACTACATGATACTTGAATCTCCCCTATACCCATTGAGGTTGTTACAACCTAACCAATGAATGAAAGTTTACAACGTAGGTGCACACAGGTCGAGAGACAAATTTGAGATGACAGACAGTGACGCATTCACCTGCATCTAGCTGATATAAGGTGCAATCATTAGTCCAGATTCATGTATGTTTATCACCTTTTGTTCCGTTTGCTTTTAAAACTTCTTATGGCTGCACACCGTAACGGGATCGATATGACAACAGCCAGTGAAAGTGCAGGGCGCCAATATTCAAACAACAGAAATCTCTTAATTAAAATTCCTCAAACATACATGTGTCTTATACCATTTTAAAGGTAATCTTGTTGTTAATCCCACCAAAGTGTCCTATTTCAAATAGGCTTTTCAGCAAAAGCACCAAAAACGATTATGTTAGGTCACCACCAACTCAAAGAAAAATTCAGCCATTTTTCCAGCCAAAGAGAGGAGCCACAAATAGCACAAATAGAGATAAAATTAATCACTAACCTTTGATGATCTTCATCAGATGACACTCATAGGACTTCATGTTACACAATACATGCATGTTTTGTTTGATAAAGTTCTTTATTTATATAAAAAAATCTGAGTTTACATTGGCGAGTTACATTCACTAGTTCCAAAAACATCCAGTGATAGTGCATAGCCACATCGTTTCAACAGAAATACTCATCATAAATGTAGATGATAATACAAGTTATACACATG
>NW_019954078.1:0-1171 GCF_002910315.2 Salvelinus sp. IW2-2015
ACTACCCACCACTGCGACCTGTATGCTCTTGTTGGCTGGCCTTCGCTACATATTCGTTGCCAAACCCACTGGCTCCAGGTCATCTATAAGTCTTTGCTAGGTAAAACCTCACCTTATCTCAGCTCATTGGTCACATAGCAACACCCACCCGTAGCATGCGCTCCAGCAGGTATATTTAACTGGTCATCCCCAAAGCCAACACTTCCTTTGGACACCTTCCTTCCAGTTCTCTGCTGCCAATGACTAGAACGAATTGCAAAAATCACTGAAGCTGGAGACTTATATCTCCCTCTCTAACTTTAAGCATCAGCTGTCAGAGCAGCTTACCGATCACTGTACCCACAGCCAATCTGTAAATAGCACACCCAACTACCTCATCCCGATATTATTACTTACCCTATTGCTCGTTGCACCCCAGTATATCTACTTGCACATCATCATCTGCACATCTTTCACTCCAGTGTTAATGCTACATTGTAATTATTCCGCCTCTATGGCCTATTTATTGCCTCCCTCCCTACTATTCTACATTTGCACACACGGTAGATATATCTTTCAATTTTTCTTTTCTTTTGTATTATTGACTGTTTTCTTATGTGTAACTCTGTGTTGTTGTTTTTGGTCACACTGCTTCGCTTTATCTTGGCCAGGTCG
Organism: Salvelinus sp. IW2-2015; assembly: GCF_002910315.2. NCBI lineage: Eukaryota > Metazoa > Chordata > Actinopteri > Salmoniformes > Salmonidae > Salvelinus > Salvelinus sp. IW2-2015. Next base: position 655 of record NW_019954078.1, read on the forward strand.
CAGTTGTAAATGAGAACTTGTTCTCAACTGGCTAAATAAACCCTAACTGGTTAAATAAAGGTGTGAAATAAATAAATAAATAAATAGTAGAATTATGCCATACTGTTATTTTGAAGGCTAACCGCAAAGTCCACTGCTGTGGCTAATCCTTATTGTAGCTAGCTTCACATAGTTGGGTCCGACCACCATTAATCAAATAAGAGCTGTCTTATAAATTAGGGTTATTTTAGATGACACCTAGCTATATAGTTAGCTAGCTAACTATAGCTACTGAAATAGATGTCATTTTGCTATGTTTTGGAGAAGAACATTGTTTGCATCCATGAGCTAGCTAACTATAGTTACTGAAACAGATTATGTTGTGTTATTTGACATGTATCTTTTTTGACACGCAAAGACCCAAACGTTATTCCATAGGGATCCTGGTTGAGAATGAAACGACTGAACAAATTAACAACGAAACAGCACAGCAAGTAAGTGAAAGAAATAGGTTTTGATTATGTTTTACGGGTCATAT
>NW_019954078.1:10429-12384 GCF_002910315.2 Salvelinus sp. IW2-2015
GTTCAATTACAAGATATATCCGTTTAATTGTGTTCGAAAAAGAGACACCAACCTCGTCTCCGAAGTGTTTACTAGATAGTTGGCTAGCCTTCCGGTTAAAAAAAAGATACATGTCCGTCAACTTTTCATTGCGTAMCTCGGTGCGTCCGCCTGTGGACTTCTTCTTCTATGAGGTTWAACYGCGGTTGGCATCCAGTTTGTTATAWTACCGCCACCTASTAGATTGGAGTACATKTCCCTTATACTTTACTTGAAAAAATAAATACCCTACCATCTAACACTATACTCACTAATTTCCAAATTATATAAAATAAAATTAACTACTCCCTACTCCACTAATTAAACGTATTTATTCCTACCTCATGCCATCACCCTGACACACTATTCTGCTGTCAAGTCTCGCACACCCAAATACCTCTCTGCAGCTGRCACRACAACCTCAATTTTCYGAGACTTCCGATCCYTCCCTGCAGTACAATTAATAACCATTGCTTAAATTCTAAAAATCTAATCTTACTGAATCTTATTTAGCTTTTTGGCCTATCCCTCTCTACTGGTATATCTCTACCACTCACCAATCCTCCCCCTTGACCCATCTTCCTCTACTTTCTTCACTGCCTCAGCATATGACAACTTCTGCACTACTCTAACCCTGGAAACCTCAACCTGCCTCGGTGGCACGGGGCATTTCTGATCCCCAGCTCCATGGGCACCCCATACAATTAACACATTCCACTACTTTCCCCAATGCTACACATTCCTTTGTCTCATGCCCTTCTGCACATTTCTCACACCTTGGACCCTCCCCTCCTATACACTGCTGCCACATGCCCATAAGCTGGACACCTGTAACATGTATTCGGCACATACGCTCATACAGGATAACTTATATATCCTAACTTCACATTGTCAGGCAAAGACTCAACTTCAAAACTCAAAAGAACAGATAATCACTCTCGTTTCCCCACTCTCGCCACCCTGTCTGCGTCGCATCAAACAACGAGCATCACATACACTGGGAATCTTTGCCCTCAGCTGGTCAACGTTTATATCTACTGCAACCCCAGTTATCACTCCTTTCATTGGTGCCCCTTTCTTGAACAAAACAATTCACTTTTCTTGCCCCCATTCGTTTTACTCTGAGAGCCTTCTTCCTCTGCCCAGCAGAAACACAATTACACCACTACACCACTTCTAGTTACCTTCACCGATTCCATGACCCAACTCTTTTTTCACCCACCGTGAAACCACAAATGGATCAGCCAAAAGGCAAGAGTCCACTTTTTCCATAAACTTCACTCCTACTGTCACAGGCTCTTCTTCATCCTGATCCTCTGTGCATACAGGTTTTGCAGATTCATCTTATGTTTTGAGAAAGTAGATAACAGTTTTATACTAAAATGTAAATGAGTATGAATCATTTAAATCAAATGAAACTTTAATTTCAGTGATGTGCATTGACATAAACAATGAAAATACTGTTTGAATTTGTGTTGCAGAGATGCACTTGGAAAGTAAAGGAAGAAATACACAAGATGGGTTGAATAAATATATATATATTATATTTTATACACACACACAGTTCCATATACACACACACACACACACAATATTTGTATTCTTACAAATAAATAATTGCATATGAAAACAAACAAAACAAATTAAATCTTGACCTCCATCTCTATATTGTCACAGAAATCACAATTCAAGTCCAGCTCCACCGTCACAGCACACACCTGCAGTGGAACCAGTGCTGACAGAAGTGACAGCACACACCTGCAGTGGAACCAGTGCTGACAGAAGTCACAGCACACACCTGCAGCTGAAACAGTATTGGCAGAAGTGACAGCACACCATGGCACCTGACTCATACTCCTGCAAGGAGCTTGCAGGTGGATCATGCTCCCCGCAGTGAGCACAGCAGGTGGTGTCTCCTTTTCTAAAAAATAAAAAAA
>NW_019954079.1:0-1955 GCF_002910315.2 Salvelinus sp. IW2-2015
TCAAAACTCCCCTTGAGATATTTGAATTGACAACAGAAGCCCAGCTGTTCAGGCATGAATCGCGCAATTGCGTATTGGATTTTGAGTCAGTGGTGCATCGTCCTGCCTTATCTTAGATTTGAAGAAGTGTTGAGTCACAAGACAAAGTAATTCTAAATGTATCAATCATAGCACAATATTTTTTATTTATTATGAAGTATTTTGTTATCTACTTTTTTGCTCTGGCGTGAAGGGAAATGGAGAATAAAGGAAATGAATGAGTGAGGTGATTTGTAATTGCGTATGTGCCATGTGGAACCATCGTGGGAACAGATGGGGAGGGTGTACACTACATGCTCCCATAGATGTCATCCATGTCGTCATCCCTCCCCACTGGCTTCCAGACCAGATGGGTGATGTCACCTCTCCTGGAGTATTTCATCCCAGCCAAGGTGAAACAGGAGGCTGCATCAAAGAAAAGAAAATGCATTGGTTACACATATCGAACACATATTAAACACATAAAATGGCTCGTGTTTCTAAGCTTCAAACAGTGCAGTAATACCTACACATACAAAACAATATACACAAATCCAACAATCCCAAATAAAGGGAATTAAGAGATATCAGGGACGAGACGAGACAATGTCAGAGTCCAGATTATAAAATATATATGTACATGATGTTGTATAGACTGTATGGCCAGTATATGAATAAGAAAAGGTGTGCTACAGCAGTAGTATATACAGAATGAGCCATGACTAGAATACAGTAATATACATATAAAGTGGGTAAAACAGTATTATAACACATTATTAAAGTGCCAAAATAACTCCAAGTACATAGGGCAGCAGTCTCTAAGGTGCAGGGTAGAGTAATGGGTGCTAGCCGGCTAGTAACAGTCTCTAAGGTGCAGGGTAGAGTAATGGGTGCTAGCCGGCTAGTAACAGTCTCTAAGGTGCAGGGTAGAGTAATGGATGCTAGCCGGCTAGTAACAGTCTCTAAGGTGCAGGGTAGAATAATGGGTGCTAGACAGCTAGTAACAGTCACTAAGGTTCAGGGCAGGGTAGTGGTGACTGTTTAACAGTCTGATGGCCTGGAGATAGAAGCTGTTTATCAGTCTCTCAGTCCCAGCTTTGATGCACCTGTGCTTTCTCTGCCTTCTAGATGGTAGCGGGTCGAACAGGCCTTGGCTCAGGTGGCTGAGGATCTTCTTGGCCTTCCTGTGACCGCATTAGTACCTGTCTGATCTCAGCTTCCCTGGTCTGTGCTGTCTGCTTGTGTCCCAAATGGCACCCTATTCCCTACATAGTGCACTACTTTTGACCTAGAGCATGATGGGCTTTGGTCAAAGGTAGTGCACTAATTAGGGAATAGGGTGCCTTTTGGGAGGTATATACTGTCTGGATGGATGCTCCATGCCCAGGACTAGATGGCTGGTTGGGCAAGCTGTGGCCAATACCCATCAAATCTCTCTCTCTGCCAGGCCAGCTGTAAGACTTGTGACAGCCTCAGCTAAGAGCCTGCCTCGCTAGAGAGCACAGGGAGATATGGGCCCACTGAAGTGTGGCCAGTCTAAAAATAGTCTTTGAAAGTCATACTCAGGCGTGTGACGTTTTCTGTTCAGTGTACTGTAGCTCACATTGCATGTGTGGTGCCAATATTATACTCTCATTATTCACTGTCTCAAAACAATCAATAACACAAAAACAAAGATTACTTTCATTCCGAGCACAGTGGTGAAGTAGGTAGTAGATCACTGTTCTGGGGGTCTCTCTCTCTCTCTCTCTCTCAGCTCTGACTGCGGCTGCAGGCCGGGGCAGGACAGAGACGTGTGTTTTCCTGCTGGAGAGGGGTGCAGGGGCGGAGCAGCCGAACCAAAGGGGGGTGGTCCCACTCTTCAGCTGCATCAGGCATGGACACCCCCAGGTGAGAATCATTCTGATGAATCTTTGTTACACTTCTAATTTTCCTGC
>NW_019954080.1:0-1954 GCF_002910315.2 Salvelinus sp. IW2-2015
AATTCATATTTGACTCGATCCTGACTAGTGTCCCAGTCCCTGCCGCTAAAAAACATCCCCACAGACATAATTATGCCACCACAATGCTTCACCGTACGGATGGTGTCAGGTTTCCTCCAGACATGACGCTTGGCATTCAGGCCAAAGAGTTCAATCTTGGTTTCATCAGACCAGAGAATCTTGTTACTCATGGTCTGAGAATATTTAGGTGCCTTTTGGCAAACTCCAAGCAGGCTGTTTACTGAGGTGCGGCTCCTGTCTGGCCACTCTACCATAAAGGCCTGATTGGTGGAGTGCTGCAGAGATGGTTGTCCTTCTGGAAGGTTCTCCCATCTCCACAGAGGAACTCTAGAGCTCTGTCAGAGTGACAATCGGGTTCTTGGTCACCTCCCTGACCAAGGCCCTTCTCCCCCGTTTGCTCAGATTGGCAGGGTGACCAGCTGTAGGAAGAGTCTTCGTGGTTCCAAACTTCTTCTATTTAAGAATTATGGAGGACACTGTGTTCTTGGGGACCTTCAATGCTGCAGAAATGTTTTGGTACCCTTCCCCAGATCTGTGCCTTGACACAATCCTTTCTCAGAGCTCTACGGACAATTCCTTTGACTTCATGTGTAGGTTTTTGCTCTGACATGCACTGTCAACTGTAGGACCTGAAATATACAGGTGTGTGCCTTTCCAAATCATGTCCAATCAATTGAATTTACCTCAGGTGGTCTCCAATCAAGTTGTCGAAAAAACAAGGATGATCAATGGAGACAGGATGCACCTGAGGTCAATTTCGAGTCTCATAGCAAAGGATCTGAATACTTACRTAAATAAGGTAGTTCTGTTTTAATTTTTAATACATTTGCAAACATTTCTACCAAATGTTTTTGCTTTGTCATTATGGGGAATTGTGTGTAGATTGCTGAAGATTTTTATTTATTTAAGCCATCTTAGAATAAGGCTGTAACGTAACAAAATGTTGAAAAAGTCAAGGGGTCTGAATACTTTCCGAAGGCACTATATATATATATATATATATATATTAGAGGTCGACCGATTATGATTTTTCAACGCCGATATCGATACCGATTATTGGAGGGCCAAAAAAGCCGATACCGATTAATCGGCCGATTTTTAAAATGTATTTGTAATAATGACAATTACAACAATACTGAATGAACACTTATTTTAACTTAATATAATACATCAATAAAATCAATTTAGCCTCAAATAAATAATGAAACATGTTCAATTTGGTTTAAATAATGAAAAAACAAAGTGTTGGAGAAGAAAGTAAAAGTGCAATATGTGCCATGTAAGAAACCTAACGTTTAAGTTCCTTGCTCAGAGCATGAGCTACATTGCACAACCTTCAATGTTATGTCATAATTACGTAAAATTCTGGCAAATATGAAAGCTGGTGGTTCCTTTAAACATGAGTCTTCAATATTCAGAGGTAAAACGTTTTAGGTTGTAGTTATTATAGGAATTATAGGACTATTTCTCTCTATACCATTTGTATTTCATATATCTTTGACTATTGGATGTTCTTATAGGCACTTTAGTATTGCTAGTGTAACAGTATAGCTTCCATCCCTCTCCTCGCCGCTACCTGGGCTCGAACCAGGAACACTTCGACAACAGCCACCCTCGAAGCAGCATTACCCATGCAGAGCAAGGAGAACAACTACTCCAAGTCTCAGAGCGAGTGACGTTTGAAACRCTATTAGCGCACACCCCGCTAACTAGCTAGCCATTTCACATCAGTTACACCAGCCTAATCTCGGGAGTTGATAGGCTTGAAGTCATAAACAGCACAATGCTTGAAGCATTGCGAAGAGCTGTTGGCAAAACGCATGAAAGTGCTGTTTGAATGAATGCTTACGAGCCTGCTGGTGCCTACCATCGCTCAGTCAGACTGCTCTATCAAATCATAGACTTAATTATAACATAATAACACACACAAATA
>NW_019954081.1:0-1954 GCF_002910315.2 Salvelinus sp. IW2-2015
CACACTGTTGTCATGACAACTAGTGCCATTTGTAGTTCCAAATTAAATAGCTGGCCATCACCACTACCTCTCTCCACTAAGCAAACCTCCSCTCCATCTCCATCTGACATGGCACCCTATTCCCTATGTAGTGCACTACTTTAGACCAAGGCCCCTAGGTCAAAAGWAGTGCACTATATAGGAAATAGGGTGCCATTTGGGACGTAGCCCATGTGTACTGAACCTTTTCATCTCCTGTAAGCCTTGGGCATTATCTAAACTCTCTCACCTTATATGGTAAGCCTTCCCCCTCTCTTCCTGCCTGTTAGATGGGAATAGGAGCAGACAGCTCCAGTAGACTGGAAGTGAGCTGTTACAGGCAGATGTTAACTCTACCTGAGATGCTGTCATCTTCAGTGCAGTCCACCACCACCACCAGCACCACTACCACCACTATCTCCCAGGTAAACACACAGGTACACTTCCTTCCATCTATCCTGTGACAGGTCCGCTCTCCCCGGCTCTTGTAATATTGGGACATCATCATGGGACATCATCAACGCTGTCATAACTGGAGCCGCGGCCCAGGACAACATGCAATCAATCCCTCATCTGCCATTCTCTCTCTCTCTCTCWCAMTCCTCTCTCTCTCTCTCTAYTGCACATCCCCTCATCCGCCACTCCTCGGAATACTGCCAGAATACCGCTGGAGTTCTCGTCTCCCGCTGTTTCGGAACTTCGTCTCCGGCACTTGTCCCTCCCCTCCTCCCAGGTGGCAGGTGGATTAAGAGTGGCTTGGAATAATGATGCAGATTTATGKCACATAAATCAGGAATAGTATTCCAACGGAATCTGCCAATTCCTGAGGCAATTTCACATTACAGTGATCCTATAATCTGTGCCTGGTGGTTACGATGGAGTGGGGGGAGAGGGGCCGGCTGTAAAACCCTGATGGATGGGATGAAGAGATAGGGCTGGGGCTGGGGCTGAGGTGGATTGGTGGCACACACACACACACGTATAGACAACGCCTCTGACCTAAATAGCTTGTAYCATCTCCTTCCCGAGTACTTCTGGTGTTTGGGTTCAAGTTAAAGATAAGATGTGCCCTTGGCATTAGAATAGCAGGGCCTGCTTAGAGAAAGCAATTGTAAGCAAAACCGCAATAGAGTAAGGCATATACAGGTAATTCGGAAAGCATTCAGGACCCTTGACTTTTTCCACATTTTGTTACATTACAGCCTTATTCTAAAATGTATGAAATAGTTTTTTTCCCTCATCAATCTAAATTTTTGCAATTGTTTTTACATGAGACTTGAAATTGAGCTCAGCTGCATCCTGTTTCCATTGAACATCCTTGAGATGTTTCTACAACTTGATTTACCTGTTGATTGGACATGATTTGGAAAGGCACACGTGTGTCTGTATAAGGTCCCACAGTTGACAGTGCATGTCAGAGTAACAATGTACCCATRAGGTCGAAGGAATTGTCCGTAGAGCTCCGAGACATGATTGTGTCGAGGCACAGATCTGGGGAAGGGTACCAAAAATGTCTGCAACATTGAAGGTCCCTAAGAACACAGTGGCCTCCATCATTCTTAAATGGAAGAAGTTTGGAACCACCAAGACTCCGCCCAGACAAATTGAGCAATCGGGGGAGAAGGGAGGTGACCAAGAACCCGATGGAAACTCTAACAGAGCTCCTTAGTTCCACTGTGGAGATGGGAGAACCTTTCAGAAGGACAACCGTCTCTACAGCACTCCACCAATCAGGCCTTTATGCTAGAGTGGCCAGGCGGAAGCCACTCCTCAGTAAAAGGCACGTGACAGCCCACATGGAGTTTGCCAAAAGRAACCTAAAGGACTCTCAGACCATGAGAAACAAGATTATCTGGTCTGATGAAACCAAGATTGAACTCTTTGGCCTGAATGCCAAGTGTCACATCTGGAGGAAACCTGGCACCATCCCTACGGT
>NW_019954082.1:0-1954 GCF_002910315.2 Salvelinus sp. IW2-2015
GTCATCTTATGAAGTTGTTTCTTGGTTAGTGGCTATATATATCTTTATTTAGTCGAATTAGTGATAGCTACTGATGGAGTAAAAAAATGGTGGACAAAAAAAAGTTGTGTCTTTTGCTATGGTGGTTAGCTAATAGAAATACATATTTTGTCTTCCCTGTAAAACATTTAAAAAATCGGAAATGATGGCTGGATTCACAAGATCTGTATCTTTCATTTGGTGTCTTGGACTTGTGATTTCATGAACATTTGATTATATGATATCCCTGTCGCTTTAGGCTAGGCTATGCTAGTCAGCTTTTTTGATGGGGGGGATCCCGGATCCGGGTTTGTGACTCTATAAAGGGTTAGATTATTTCGCAAAAAAGAAACGAAAAACACTCTGGGTTTCTGTTAGGATGGAATGGGAAATATGGTGCTGTACAACGTGACGGTCGGCAGTACAGTACTGGGCTATTTAGCTAAAGTATCCCTGTGTCGTGCGGACAGGAGACCGGGGTTCAATCCCCTGACGGGGAGGAAGGAGTAGGCTGTCCTTGTAAATAATATTTTTTTCTTAACTGATTCCATGTGTATCATTTTCATAGTTGTGTCATAGTTGTGTCTTCATAGTTGATGTCTTCACTATTATTCTACAATGTAGAAAATAGTAAAAATAAAGAAAAATCCTGGAATGAGTAGGTATGTCTAAACTTTTGACTGGTACGTGCTTAATTCATTTGAATAATATTATGGCGTTTCTATTCCATGAAAAACGAATAACCCGCTGGGTAAATTCAGACCGTTTCGCTCTCGGAGCGCACACTGGACGTTCGGGCCGAGGAGTAGGGTTGAGCGTTCTGGCCTTACAATGGCAGTCAAGCACCCAAGCTAACGTTGGCTAGCTTGCTAGCTACTTCCAGACACAAATGAGACCATTCTACCCATTTTACTCGCCCTAGCAGAGCTGGTTAGGCAGTTTGTGTTAACCAGAGTGTTGATGACTGTAACTGTGCTGCTGGAAACAATTTAATTATGTTTTTTTGCCAATGTTTACTGACACCGGCCATATTCAACAGGTGTTGAGCGCTCCTAAATTCATTATTCTGCGCTCTGGTACACTCAGACGAGTGCTCTGAAATCGGAGTAGATAGCCAGAGTGAATTTACGAAAGCACCCGAATGTCCATTGAGAACGCACAATGACTATACCATTTAGCTAAGCTAAGAATGACGGGAATAATCAAGTCATTAAACGTTGGGTAGTTAGATAGCCTATAGTTAATATACTGGCAAGTTTGATGTATAACTACTAACGTTAGGTAGATAGCTAACATACCGGTACATACTGCTGTAATAATATGCTATGTGGTTAGTAAGGACAGTGTAGCTAACAAATTGTCAGCCAACATAACGTGTAAGGTAACGTATTTGAAAAGTCATTACTTTATTACATACATGCAAATCTGGTCTGTGATAAGACGAGGTTTTTCACACCTAGCTCGGCTATTCGACTATTCTTTAGTAAAGGCTGATTAGTCATTTGTTCAGCTATTAGCACCCCTCCCCAACTTGCAACAAATGGATATATTTTTGTCAAGAGCAAAGCGTTTTTGTTTTTCAAGCCCCCCCAAAAATTCTGAAAGCAACTTTTTTTTTTTTCAATCAAAAAAAAATATTCTGAAAGCAAAAACGAGGCTTCAAAGTTTAAAGAAATAAATGCAATCAAATATTTTGTAATAGAGCGCAAAACGTTATGCATTTTATTCCCCAAAAATATTTAGAGAACAAAAAATGTATTTGAAAACAAAACTCCAATTTCATTTCGCTATCAACCACCCTCCATTTTGGCAATTTTTTTACTGTCAGTTTGGCTACAATCAATACTGTTCAGCCGTTAAACCCCAGTGCTGCCTACCTGAGATGCCATCATCACACATCCTTCGTACGTGTTCGCTATACTCCTGCGGAAAGAAC
>NW_019954083.1:0-1954 GCF_002910315.2 Salvelinus sp. IW2-2015
GAATACTACCGCTGAATACTACCACTGAATACTACCACTGAATTCTACCACTGAATACTACCGCTGAATACTACTACTGAATACTACCACTGAATTCTACCACTGAATACTACCACTGATTACTACCGCTGAATACTACCGCGGAATACTACCACTGAGTACTACCACTGAGTACTACCACTGATTACTACCACTGATTACTACCACTGAATACTACCACTGAGTACTACCACTGAATACTACCACTGAATACTACCACTGAATACTACCACTGAATACGACCACTGAATTCTACCACGGAATACTACCGCTGAATACTACCACGGAATTCTACCACTGAGTACTACCACTGAATACGACCACTGAATACGACCACTGAGTACTACCACTGAATACTACCACTGAATACGACCACTGAATACTACCACTGAATACTACCACTGAGTACTACCACTGAATACTACCACTGAATACTACCACTGATTACTACCACTGAATACTACCACTGAATTCTACAACTGAGTACTACCACTGAATGAACCTATTCTTATCCAGTAGTACAGGTCTTTGTGACTCAACACTCTGAGTGGCAAACATAAAAAGGAGCTGGAACTATGTCTACCAGCCCCCACCAAACTACTCTGATTCGACCACGGTGACCAAGCTGATTTGTTGTGTAACACAAAAACGAATGCCTCCCACTCTCCAAGCCAGATGGCAGGCAGCTTGCTGGGGTGTTATAATACCAGCTGTGATGCTAGGTAGCGTAGCAGCTAATAACACTGAAGGTGTGAGTGGGAATGGTGTGGAAACACTGCAGCTGCTTCCGCTGCAGCCATAGGATAGTGGGTGGTGTTAACCTACAGCAAGCTGCCAAAAAAGAGAGGAGGGGGGGTGGAAGAGAGAGGTAGAGAGAGAGAGAGAGAGAGATGGAAGAGAAAGAAAGAGAGGGAGAGGGAGAGAAAAAGAGGGAGAGACAGAAAGAGAGAGAGAACAAACAGCAAAAACATATACATGATCAAATACAAATCTTAGAATCAACTATTGAAGACTACCAGAACCCAATGGATTATCCAATTACATTGAATGAACTACAGGACAAAATACAAACCCTCCAACCCAAAAAGGCCCGTGGTGTTGATGGTATCCTGAATGAAATGATAAAATATACAGACAACAAATTCCAATTGGCTATACTAAAACTCTTTAACATCATTCTTAGCTCTGGCATCTTCCCCAATATTTGGAAACAAGGACTGAACCCCAATCCACAAAAGTGGAGACAAATTTGACCCTAATAACTACCGTGGAATATGCGTCAACAGCAACCTTGGGGAAATCCTCTGCATTATCAATAACAGCAGACTCGTATATGTCCTCAGTGAAAACAATGTACTGAGGAAATGTCAATTTGGCTTTTTACCAAATTACAACGTAAAACACCAAATAATGCATTCAGAGCAGAATTAGGACGATACCCGCTAATGATCAAAATCCAGAAACGAGACGTTAAATTCTACAATCACCTAACAGGAAGCGATTCCCAAACCTTCCATAACAAAGCCATCACCTACAGGGAGATGAACCTGGAGAAGAGTCCCCTAAGCAAGCTAGTCCTGAGGCTCTGTTCACAAACACTAACAGACCCCATAGAGCTCCAGGACAACAACACAATTAGAACCAACCAAATCATGAGAAAACAAAAAGAGAATTACTTGACACATTGGAAAGAATTAACAAAAAAACAGAGCAAACTAGAATGCTATTTGGCCCTAAACAGAGAGTACACAGTGGCAGAATACCTGACCACTGTGACTGACCCAAACTTAAGGAAAGCTTTGACTATGTATAGACTCAGTGAGCATAGCCTTGCTATTGAGAGAGGCCACCATAGGCAGACCTGGCTCTCAAGAGAAGACAGGCTATGTGCACACTGCCCACAAAATGAGGTGGA
>NW_019954084.1:0-1954 GCF_002910315.2 Salvelinus sp. IW2-2015
CCCTGCGGAGGGAATGACTACTCTGTTTGATTGCCCTGCGGAGGGAATGACTACTCTGTTTGATTGCCCTGCGGAGGGAATGACTACTCTGTTTGCATTTTTCCATATTCCCAGTCGCGTTTCAGTTTTACGCGAATGCTTCCATCTATCTATGGTTTCTGGTTAGGGTAGGTTTTAATGGTCACAGTGGGTACAACATCTCCTATACACTTCCGGATAAACTCAGTTACGGTTTCAGTGTATACGTCAATATTATTCTCTGAAGCTATCTAGAACGTATCCCAGTCCGTGTGATCCAAACAATCAGTATATCCCAAGAGATGTCTCTGTGAAACAGAGTATGTTATAATCCCTGATGTCTTTCTGGAAAGAGACCCTTGCCCTGATCTTGTCAACTTTGTTATCCATGGACTGAAGTAATATACTCGGAAGTGGTGGGTGGTGTACGCGCCTCCTAAGTCGTACTAGAAGACTGCTCCGAGTACCCCTTTTTTCGCCGGCGTTGTTTGGGTTGGTCTCTGGAATCAGTTCAATTTCCCTGGGTGGTGCGAACAAAGGATCCGCTTTGGGAAAGTCGTATTCCTGGTCGTAATGTTGGTAGTGCTGGTGATTTACCGCCGCTCTGATATCCAATAGTTCTTCCCGGCTGTATGTAATAACACATAACATTTTCTGGGATAACAATGTAAGAAATAATACATAAAAAAACAATTGTAAGGAAAAAGCCATTGCAGAAATCCACATGACCTGTTCAGTCTCCTGTTCAATGAAGCAAACTCTCTCCTGTGTCTAAAACTCCTAAAAGTGTCTTAGCTAATAGTCATTATATTTATAGGAGATATAGTAAAAGAAGCTGCTCTATGAAGGGGCTTGGCTGTACCTGTAGCTTGCTGCTTTACACTGTAATTATGCGTGTGGTCAGAGTCAGTCAGCCTGCTTCAGCCTGTAGGTCACTACCCTGAAGAACACAACAGACACCTCTTACCGCCTGCAGCTGCTTCTCTGATTGCTAGATGAACACTCACACACCTCAACCCCTGTTCCCTCCCAAAACAGAATGAGGATGGCACCATTGTCATAGAAACAATGCAATCAGATTCTATTTTTATCAAGGCTTTATTAGTTATAATAAAATGTCCTTTTTAATAAATTCCAAAACAGATTTCCGTCCCTATTGTTATCTTGATTGCAAGATAACAATGGTTGCATGTTCAAATCCAGCATCAGAAAGTCGTTTTTTAGATTCTTGTTTTAAGCCTATCCCAAGCCTTAACCCTTACCTTAACCATTAAGAGTTAATAACATAGTTCATAAATGTCTTACTAGACTAACCCAATGTTTTAACATCTGTAGAGAAGCCAACAGACACAAATAATGCAAGAGGTCAAAGGAAGGATGTCAGAGAACCAGCCTATCCCAAACCTCAACCCTTACCTTAAACATTCAGAGTAAATGCCTAACCTTAAGATTTCGGAGTAAATTCCTAAACTTAGTTTTAAACACTTTGAAATTTGACATTTGGAGCAACTTCTAAATTTAACATTTGAGAAACATGGATGAATGTCTAATTGTGACTTGAGACTGTGAGCGCTTGTTGCTCAGAGACAGTGGAGTAGACCATCTCAGGTGATCTCCAGACCTGCGGCGAGCTGCCACTCTGCTCTGCACTGCTCTGCTCTGCAGAGCTGGAGGACCTGCAATCCCAGAGGCCTTTGCAGATGAGCTGGCAAGGAGCAGTCTGTTCTCTGAAATCCTTCCTTTGACCTCCTCCTGCATTATAAGTGTCTGTTGACTCCTCTACAGATGTAATGACAGTGGGTTTGTCTAATAAGACATTTATGAACTATGTTAGTGATGTAATGGTAGCATTGACCCCTCTGTAAACTGTATATTAGTGTTGTGATGGTAGCATTGACCCCTCTGTAAACTGTATATTAGTGTTGTGATGGTAGCA
>NW_019954085.1:0-1952 GCF_002910315.2 Salvelinus sp. IW2-2015
AGTGCTACCATAACAACTTAAATGAGGCTGCAATGTCCCTGTAAATTCACAGGGACAGAGTGATACTTCCCCGCGCCATTTTGGATGGATATCTTCTGGAAACCAAAGAGTAACATTTAAGCATGCACAGCTACTATTAGGACAGATACAACTCTCTACCAGACCATGACGTTTGGTGAGACTGGGTCACAGCTGCTGTTGCTCACAACTAAAGTCACCATGACCAGTGTGTACYCTATCRTCCAAACTGGAGAYATTTTCTACATGCTTTTATGATTTGGTGGTCTGACATGTCGGGCCAAAGCCTGATGATTTGTGCTGGATTGTCATAATAGGTTTTCATAAATGATGTTCTATCCAATATGGCTCTTCATGAATCATCATCTCATCTGACACAGACATAGATCAAATACTAGGTTGAACAAGAGGTATAACAACATAACAAACATATGAGTTCACTATACAGCACAACAACAAAAAATCGGAGTCAGACTAATACAACCCTAATCCCTGGCAAACATGAACTCTGGAAAAGTTCATTTAATTCTAATTTAAAGTGTCATCAAAAGTGTTCTCTCAATGCTCCATATTTTATTTCACCTTTATTTAACCAGGTAGGCTAGTTGAGAACAAGTTCTCATTTRCAACTGCGACCTGGCCAAGATAAAGCATAGCAGTGTGAACAGACAACAACACAGAGTTACACATGGAGTAAACAATAAACAAGTATACCTACACTATATGTTTGACATTTCCAGTGAGGGCACAAGCTGCAGAGTATCCTTCTCTTACAATACATTACAGTTGCCCTTTTTCCCTTCCCATGGTGCAACTGTCTCTCAGGCTGGCGCTAGCCCWGGGAGTAAGTCAAGCGAATCAAACGCTATCTGGCTGCCCAGGAGAATCCTTGGCGGGGGTTTGAGTGTGCACACTGAGGAAGAAGGATAAAAGCACAAGCCAGGCCTGGCGGACGCAGACACTCTCCYTCTCTCTGACTCCATATTATCTCCAGTCTTGAGTGGTGAGATATCTYCTTCCTTCTTCYCYCCCTTCGACATTGAACTGTGAACCTCTGGCCAGARACTTCAATGTCTCTCATGGTACATTATCATAGGACAAATACTAAAAGAGTAAAATACTAAAATACGAGAAAGTAAAGGAGTAGGGGACAGAGAAAATGCAGGATGATGTGATGTGAGACCAGGTTTGGAGATATACTGGGGCTTTGGTATGGTCTAATGCACAGTGTTCATCAGGGTARAAGACATAAGTAGACTAGGGTCTAAGAACAAGGCCATACGTGGAGAGTACACTATAATAGAAGTAGCAAGACAAGTGAATGGTCTAAACATCTTCTTTGACCGAACACCTCCTCTACCCGCTGCAACAAATCCCAAACACTTACCCTTTCCATTTAATTTAACCACTGACATATCATTTGTGGTGACTGAGACATATTCTACTTTATTCATCAAATGAGGGACAGGAATTAGTTTGGAGTTTGTCTTTTCTCATCTTCTCCGCTTTTTCTTTCTCTTTGTCACAGCTCTGGTATGTTTCTCTTTTCCCCCCCTGTCAGGCAGAGAAGAGGTGAGGGAAAGAAGAATGGAGGGAGTCTTTCTTCACCACAGGCATACMAGTGTGTGTCATTGTGAAGCTTCCTCAGAGGTGACACGATGAGGCGACAGCACCTGATTAACTCTGAGCGGCATCTCATAATATCTTCCTGTCAGTCACCATCCTGGAGCAGCAGACTGATGTGTCCAATATGGAGGAGGAGGTGTTAAAAAATGAAGATAACCCTTTTCAAAATGGAGTGTTACAGATAGTGTGCCGAGTCATAACATCTGTCAGGTACAATTAAAAATGCAATATGTTGTCCTTTTAGTGGCCTGCGTTGAGATATGCTTTCTCCCTCAGCAGGTGACACAGGGGGAATGGTCGCTGTCATC
>NW_019954086.1:0-1951 GCF_002910315.2 Salvelinus sp. IW2-2015
TCGGAGAACCTGTACATTTCTAACGCGGAATGTGTAACGCTTCATCTTTACAGACTGAATAGAGCCCCACCACTATTGCCTATTATCATACAATACAGTTCATAGGACTACATTAACAATTCTGTACCGCATTCCAGGGCCTTGCACAATTGTGGAGTGACACTGTCCTATCTGATCTTTGGTGTGACGTTGCCTTTTAATACTACAGCACGGCAGCTTTTAAGTCGCTGATATATTAACTGTGCTAAATAAATTTGCCGACCCCAATAGTTGATGTCACCTACATTTCCACAGTCATCACAGGTGCGAGCCACCTGGATTGTGTCAAAACACACATTTAGTGGGTTTGTGGTTGATTCCCGGGAACAACCCATACATAAAATGTATAAATGCATGACTGTAAATCGCCTTGGATTAAAGAGTCTGCTAAATGGCATATATTATTTATATTATATTATGTTTCAATATTTTCACACATATTTGGGTGTTCTTTGTTGAGAAGTGTTTGTCTTTGGCAGTGCCAATCATTACCACTAGTCTAGAACGTTCCACCATCTCAMTAAGACCCAAGACTGACAGCGATACTTTCCTCTGTTAATCCGTGGTCTGTGTGTGGAAGTATCCAGGGTGGATGTCCTGTACAGAATACTGTTAATTGGCTCAGTGTTGCCTTAGGTAGATTACCACACATTTTAATTTACCTGGCTACATTTGGAGATGATAATCATACAGGTGACATAGCCRGTCCGTCACTTTATTGGCCTCTGACTCCAACTGGTAATTAACTTCCTCCTGTGCTGCTGTTTGCTCTTCGTAGGGAGGAACCATAAAGAGATATTAGCAATGGGGGACAGGTCAACTCTTTGTTTTTCCATGGAGATGAGGGATGAGTGGGAGAGGAAGGGAAGGGAAGATTCTGTCATAGTTTACGCCTGGAAATGTACACCATGCCGCTTCCTGGATCTACTACCTACTAACATACACCACCCTGCTCCAGAGACCACAGCCAGAAAACCTTGCACCTCTTGTCTCCTGGGCATATTTCTGTCTGTAATAAAGCCTTTTTGTGGGGGAAAAACTCAKTCTGATTGGCTGGGCCTGGGTCCCCAGTGGGTGGACCTATGCCCTCCCAGGCCCACCCATGGCTGCGCCCCTGCCCTGTCATGAAATCCATAGATTAAGGCCTAATAMGTTTATTTCAATTGGCTGATTTCCTTACCTGAACAGTAACTCAGCAAAATCTTAGAAATTGTTGCCTGTTSCGTTTGTATTTTTGWTCAGTATAGTTTTATATTGTGTGGATCTAGTTTTTTTTATTGCGTATATGAGAGAGAGAGACATACACAGGAAGGTAGAGAAACAAGAAAGACGGGAAGAAAGAGGTTGGTGTAGAATATATGCGTCAGTGTACTCCTCAGGCATATAGTGTAGTAATTATCTAAACCATCTGCATGTGCTGTGAAGCAGATGGGGAGACCCAACCCACCCTGAGTTTATGCCTGAAAGGTATAAAACAAAAGATTCCTGGAGAAATTGAGTGAACTCATGTATTTCACGAGACTGAAGTGAGAGGACTCACAAGGTTAAGGACAGGGTTTCCAACAGGATTCCAATGCACATTATGGTCAAAGCCATACTCGTGATATGCTACAGAACATCAATAGCAATTGTATTACGGTATACAGAATGTCTAGTCTGGTTTGAATATATACAGTGTTCAGTCTTGAACGTTTGAAATGTTGCTGTTAGTATTGAAATATTGCTATAGTCCAAAAACGAACATGGTCTGTAGCTCAGTTGTTAGAGCATTGCGCTTGCAACTCCAGGATAGTGRGTTTGATTCCYGGGRCAACCCGTACATAAAATGTATAAATGCATGACTGTAAATCGCCTTGGATTAAAGAGTCTGCTAAATGGCATATATTATTTATATTATATTATGTTTCAATAT
>NW_019954087.1:0-1950 GCF_002910315.2 Salvelinus sp. IW2-2015
ATGTTCGAATCATAACTGTGTTCACTCGTTGATTCCTCAAATAAATATTCCGTGTCACTTTCTCTATCAAGTTCATCATGAATCTGGTGCAAATCTGTATATTTTGTCTTCGATGTAACTTTTCCTGATTTGTTGGCCATGATGCCTACTAAGAACAAATAACACTTTGTATTTAAATAAAACAAATACAAATAACACTTTACTAAAACTTTCAGAACTTTCAAAACAATTTGGTGCGTAATAACATATGATGCTACTGCGATGGTGGTCGATGGCGAAAGAACGCGTGTTGCGCATACCTTCACCAACAAAGAATGGTGGTCCTACCCATAACATCACATACTGGCATTTAGCTCTACTCATTGGCTATCGATCCAGCTAGATTTCAAGAAGATCTGTGGTCATTGGGCAGAAATACAGTCAATCAACGACGCTTCGCCAGTATTACAGGTGCGCAAACATGTCATTCCTTGTTGTCGTCAAATCAGCTCACTTCGGTCAATACTCWCKGCAAAAAAAACAGTCACGTCTGACTGGGTTGCAAACATCCAGAGGATTACAATGGAACCAACCATGASTAGATAAACTATTGTTTACTGTATGTAATTGCTTCGAATGCGCAGTAAAAAGTTGATAGAGATGGAAATCGCGAGGCAAACGTTATCCTAAATGTTTTGTTTTAGGCTACAAAAATGGATTTTATCAAAGAAAACGGCACTTTGTTTGATCACTGGGACCCCCGGGAAGAGAAATAAGAGCAAGATATCAGAATGTAAGTCATAATTTTACCTTCAGAAGTGAATTTGTCAAACGTGTCATGGCGGAAAATGGTTGTTGTTGTTGATCGCTCTTCTCAAACAAAAGCATGGCATTTGTTCTCTGTAATAGCTATTTTAAATCGGAAAACGTAGTTTGATTACCAAGATTCTAAGCTTTTGAAGCATGTAAGACACTTGCATTTTGAAGAATGTTTCATGTTACGACGTTGTATATAAGTTAGTCATTATGAAATTTCACCGGATACTGTACCGGTGTCGGGCTTGCAGCCCAAACAGGTTAACTTCTTATGGCTGCAAGGCAAAGTGTTGAGTAGCCAGTGAAATCGTGCCCATTTCAAACGGCCTCCTACTCAAATCTTGCTCGTACAATATGAATATTATTATTCTTTTTGGATAGAAAACACTTTCTAGTTTCTAAAAGAGTTGGAATTATTTCTCTGAGTGAAACAGAAGTCCTTCTGCAGCACTTTTCCTGACCAGGAAGTGAAATGTCAGAAATCGATGCTCTTTTCAACTTGATGCCTATACATGGTCTTGACACTTAGGAGTCTGCTGACACTCTATACGCCTTCCTATTGGTGTAAAGAGGATGTCAGAGAAGAACTTTTTGTGCTCATCTTGTCCTGTGGTGGAAAAAAACCTATTTCTTTGACGTGAGCGTCCACTTCCGGTACTCTGAAGGAAGTGGGATTGACTTCTGTTTTGCCTTCGTAACGAACGGCTAACATCTCCGGCTCGAATTTTTTTTGATACATGTGACCATATCATCGTAATGTATGTTTTTTCAATATAGTTTAATCAGATTATTGAAACTTTATTCGGGAGTTTTGC
Source organism: Salvelinus sp. IW2-2015 (assembly GCF_002910315.2). Taxonomy (NCBI): domain Eukaryota; kingdom Metazoa; phylum Chordata; class Actinopteri; order Salmoniformes; family Salmonidae; genus Salvelinus; species Salvelinus sp. IW2-2015. The sequence goes on from NW_019954087.1 coordinate 1,611, forward strand.
CGTGTTCAGTCCTCTGACTGTGTTTACGTTGGAGAAATGTATGCCACTCGGCTCGTGCCAATGCTAATTGAAGAGGGAAATTTGCCATTCTGAATCGAAACAACGACTCATCTGGACAGAGGACACCTTCTTCAACCTTCTGATGAAAGATCAGCCAAAGTAAGACTCATTTTATGATGTTATTTCATATATCTGTCGTGCATGTGAACGGGTCGTGGGCGCCCAAATGTGTCTCTCTATTGTGGCTACGCTAATATAGCGATACATTTTGTTTTCGCTGTAAAACATTTTATAAATCGGAAATATTGTTTGGAATCACAAGTTGCCTATCTTTCAATTG
>NW_019954088.1:0-1950 GCF_002910315.2 Salvelinus sp. IW2-2015
ACCATCACAACACTAATATACAGTTTACAGAGGGGTCAATGCTACCATCACAACACTAATATACAGTTTACAGAGGGGTCAATGCTACCATTACATCACTAACATAGTTCATAAATGTCTTATTAGACAAACCCACTGTCATTACATCTGTAGAGGAGTCAACAGACACTTATAATGCAGGAGGAGGTCAAAGGAAGGATTTCAGAGAACAGACTGCTCCTTGCCAGCTCATCTGCAAAGGCCTCTGGGATTGCAGGTCCTCCAGCTCTGCAGAGCAGAGCAGTGCAGAGCAGAGTGGCAGCTCGCCGCAGGTCTGGAGATCACCTGAGATGGTCTACTCCACTGTCTCTGAGCAACAAGCGCTCACAGTCTCAAGTCACAATTAGACATTCATCCATGTTTCTCAAATGTTAAATTTAGAAGTTGCTCCAAATGTCAAATTTCAAAGTGTTTAAAACTAAGTTTAGGAATTTACTCCGAAATCTTAAGGTTAGGCATTTACTCTGAATGTTTAAGGTAAGGGTTGAGGTTTGGGATAGGCTGGTTCTCTGACATCCTTCCTTTGACCTCTTGCATTATTTGTGTCTGTTGGCTTCTCTACAGATGTTAAAACATTGGGTTAGTCTAGTAAGACATTTATGAACTATGTTATTAACTCTTAATGGTTAAGGTAAGGGTTAAGGCTTGGGATAGGCTTAAAACAAGAATCTAAAAAACGACTTTCTGATGCTGGATTTGAACATGCAACCATTGTTATCTTGCAATCAAGATAACAATAGGGACGGAAATCTGTTTTGGAATTTATTAAAAAGGACATTTTATTATAACTAATAAAGCCTTGATAAAAATAGAATCTGATTGCATTGTTTCTATGACAATGGTGCCATCCTCATTCTGTTTTGGGAGGGAACAGGGGTTGAGGTGTGTGAGTGTTCATCTAGCAATCAGAGAAGCAGCTGCAGGCGGTAAGAGGTGTCTGTTGTGTTCTTCAGGGTAGTGACCTACAGGCTGAAGCAGGCTGACTGACTCTGACCACACGCATAATTACAGTGTAAAGCAGCAAGCTACAGGTACAGCCAAGCCCCTTCATAGAGCAGCTTCTTTTACTATATCTCCTATAAATATAATGACTATTAGCTAAGACACTTTTAGGAGTTTTAGACACAGGAGAGAGTTTGCTTCATTGAACAGGAGACTGAACAGGTCATGTGGATTTCTGCAATGGCTTTTTCCTTACAATTGTTTTTTTATGTATTATTTCTTACATTGTTATCCCAGAAAATGTTATGTGTTATTACATACAGCCGGGAAGAACTATTGGATATCAGAGCGGCGGTAAATCACCAGCACTACCAACATTACGACCAGGAATACGACTTTCCCAAAGCGGATCCTTTGTTCGCACCACCCAGGGAAATTGAACTGATTCCAGAGACCAACCCAAACAACGCCGGCGAAAAAAGGGGTACTCGGAGCAGTCTTCTAGTACGACTTAGGAGGCGCGTACACCACCCACCACTTCCGAGTATATTACTTCAGTCCATGGATAACAAAGTTGACAAGATCAGGGCAAGGGTCTCTTTCCAGAAAGACATCAGGGATTATAACATACTCTGTTTCACAGAGACATCTCTTGGGATATACTGATTGTTTGGATCACACGGACTGGGATACGTTCTAGATAGCTTCAGAGAATAATATTGACGTATACACTGAAACCGTAACTGAGTTTATCCGGAAGTGTATAGGAGATGTTGTACCCACTGTGACCATTAAAACCTACCCTAACCAGAAACCATAGATAGATGGAAGCATTCGCGTAAAACTGAAACGCGACTGGGAATATGGAAAAATGCAAACAGAGTAGTCATTCCCTCCGCAGGGCAATCAAACAGAGTAGTCATTCCCTCCGCAGGGCAATCAAACAGAGTAGTCATTCCCTCCGCAGGG
>NW_019954089.1:0-1950 GCF_002910315.2 Salvelinus sp. IW2-2015
AACCAACAAAAATGGGTCACAACTGCTGCAGCTCTGTTGCACACTTGGTCTGTACATAGTCAATGGTAGGCTTTGAGGAGACTCCTATGGCCGGTACACCTACAGCTCATCCCTTGTCAGTATTACTGTAGATTACTATATCACTGACCTCAACCCAGAGTCTCTCAGAGCATTCACAGTCAGCCTACCAACACCCCTATCATATCACAGCAAAATCACAGTCTACCTGAASAGAGCAATACTCAATCATGAGGCATCAAAGCCAAAGGAARTGCACAATATTAWGAAATGCTATAGATGGAAGGAAAGTAGTGTAGAAACCTACCAAAAAACAATTAGGCAACAACAATTTCAATCCCTTTTAGACYACTTCCTGGACAAAACATTTCACTGTGAAGGTGTAAACTTGGCAGGAGAAAGCCTAAACAGTATAATTGACCTCTCAGCCTCTCAGCTTCCCTATCAAACAACCTAAGAAAATTAACAACAATGAAAAATGGTTTGATGAAGAATGCAAAAATCTAAGAAAGAAATAGAGAAACCTATTCAACCAAAAACATAGTGACCCAGAAAACCTGAGTCTACGCCTTCACTCTGGTGAATCACTAAAACAGTACAGAAATACACTACGGAAAAAGAAGGAACAGGACGTCAGAAATCAGCTCAATGTAACTGAAGAATCCATAGAATCTAATCACTTCTTGGAAAATTGGAACACAAAAAAAACAACAACACGAAAAGTTATCTATCCAAAACGGAGATGTATGGATAAACCACTTCCCCAATCTTTTTGGCTCTATAACAAATATCAAACAGCAAAAACATATACATGATCAATTACAAATCTTAGAATCAGCTATTAAAGACTACCAGAACCAAATGGATTCTCCAATTACATTGAATGAACTACAGGACAAAATACAAACCCTTCAACCCAAAAAGGCCTGTGGTGTTGACGGTATCCTACATTAAATGATCAAATATACAGACCACAAATTGCAATTGGCTATACTAAACTCTTTAACATCATCCTCAACTCTGGCATCTTCCCCAATATTTGGAACCAAGCGCTGATAACCCCAATCCACAAAAATTAAGACAAATCTGACCCCAATAACTACCGTGGGATATGCGTCAACAGCAACCTTGGGAAAATCCTCTGCATTATCATTAACAGCAGACTCGTACATTTCCTCATTGAAAACAATGTACTGAGCAAATGCAAAATTGGCTTTTTACCAAATTACCGTACAACAGACCATGTGTTCACCCTGCACACCCTAATTGACAAACCAAAACAAAGGCAAAGTCTTCTCATGCTTTGTTGACTTAAAAAAAGCTTTTGACTCAATTTGGCATGAGGGTCTGCTTAACAAATTGATGGAAAGTGGAGTTGGGGGGAAAACATACYYCATTATAAAATCCATGTAAACAAACAGCAAGTGTGCGGTTAAAATTGGCAAAAAAACATGAACAATTATTTCCACAAGGCTGTGGYGTGAGAGGGATGCAGCTTTACCCTCTTCCACATATATATCAACAAATTGGCGAGGGCACTAGAACAGTCTGCAGCACCCGGCCTCARCCTACTAYAATCTGAAGTCAAATGTCTCTGTTTGCTGATGATCTGGTGCTTCTGTCCCCAACCAAGGAGGGCCTACAGCAGCACRTAGATKTTCTACACAGATACTGTCTGGCCTGGGSCCTGACAGTAAATCTCAGTAAGACCAAAATAATGMTGTTCCAAAAAATGTCCAGTTGCCAGGACCACAAATACAAATTCCATCTAGACAACGTTTCCCCAGAGCACATAAAAAACGATCCATACCTTGGCCTAAACATAAGCGCCACAGTTAACTTCCACAAATRTGTGAACGATCTGAGAGACAAGGCAAGAAGGSCCTTCTATGCCATCAATAGGAACATCAAATTCGACGTACCAATTAGGAT
>NW_019954090.1:0-1950 GCF_002910315.2 Salvelinus sp. IW2-2015
TCATAACCATGTACATCTTAAATACAAAAGGCTTGGCCTTAAATGGTTCTGTCTGCGTTTACACAGACAGAACAATTCTGATATTTTTTACACTAATTGGTCTTTTTACCAATCAGATCAGCTCTGAAAAAGAGCTGATGTGAAATCATCTGATGCGATTGGTCAAAAAAGATCAGAATTGGGCTGTCTGTGTGTAAACACAGGCTGTATTAAATATGTCATCGTTTATAAAGCATAGTTTAATTTCCTCATTGCCTGTGCTGTTCAGTATAGTTCTGATAGTTTACTCTAACTTGTTCCATTGCACACTTTTGTGCATTATGCAAATTTGCACACACAATACCCCATAATAACAAAGATAAAAGTGAGTTTTTTAACATTTTTGCAAATAATAATACAAATTTAATAAAAACACACATTTACATAAGTAATCAGACCCTTTACTCAGTACTTTGTTGAAGCACCTTTGGCAGTGATTACAGCCTTGAGTCTTCTTTGGATGACGCTACAAGCTTGGCACACCTGTATTTGGGGAGTTTCTCTCATTCAACTCTGCAGATCCTCTCAAGTTCTGTCAGGTTAGATGGCGAATGTTGCTGCACAGCTATTTTCAGGTCTCTTCAGAGATGTTAGATTGGGTTCAAGTCCAGGCTCTGGCTGGGCCACTCAAGGACATTCAAAGACTTGTCCCGAAGCCACTCCTGTATTGTCTTGGCTGTGTGCTTAGGGTTGTTGTCCTGTTGGAAGGTGAACCTTCGCCCCAGTCTGAGGTCCTGAGTGCTCTGGAGACGATTTTCTTCAAAGATCTCTCTGTACTTTGCGCCATTCATCTTTCCCTCGATCCTGACTAGTCCCCCAGTTCCTACCGCTGAAAAACATCCCCACAGCATGATGCTGCCACCACCATGCTTCATCGTAGGGATGGTACCAGGTTTCCTCCAGATGTGACACTTGGCATTCAGGCCAAATAGTTCAATCTGAGTTTCATCAGACCAGAGATTCTTATTTCTCATGGTCTGAGAGTCCTTTAAGTGCCTTTTGGCAAACTCCAAGCAGGCTGTCATGTGCCTTTTACTGAGAAGCAGCTTATGTCTGGCCACTACCGTCAAGGCCTGATTGGTGGAGTGTTGCAGAGATAGTTGTCCTTCTGGAAGGGATCGCCCATCTCCACAGAGGATCTCTGGAGCTCTGTCAGCATGACTATCGGGTTCTTGGTCACCTCCGTAACCAAGGTCCTTCTCCCAGGATTGCTCAGCTTGGCCGGGTGGCCAGTTCTAGAAAGAGTCTTGGTGGTTACAAACTTCTTCCATTTAAGAATGATGGAAGCCATTGTGGTCTTGGGGACCTTCAATGCTGCAGACATGTTTTGGTACCATTCGCCAGTTCTGTGCCTCGACACAATCCTGTCTCGGTGCTCTGTGGACAATTCCTTAGACCTCATGGCTTGGTTTTTGCTCTGACATGCACTGTCAACTGTGGGACCTTATATATACAGGTGTGTAGCTTTCCAAATCATGTCCAATCTATTGAATTTGCCACAGGTGGACTCCAATCAAGTTGTGGAAACGTCTCAAGGATGATTAATGGAAACCGGATGCACCTGTGCTAAATTTCTAGTCTCATAGCAAAGTGTCTGAAAACGTATGTAAACAAGGTATTTCTGTTTAGTTTTTTATAAATTAGCAAACATTTCTATGAACCTGTTTTAGCTTTGTCATTATGGGGTATTGTGTGTAGATTGATGATGACATTTTTTTATTTAATCAATTTTAGAATAAGGCTGTAACGTAACAAAGTGTGGAAATGCTTATTCCTGTCATTGTCTTGAATAATTTTTATTTTTTATTTTTTTATTTAACCTTTATTTAACCAGGTAGGCAAATTGAGAACACGTTCTCATTTACAATTGCGACCTGGCCAAGATAAAGCAAAGCAGTTCGACACATACAA
>NW_019954091.1:0-1950 GCF_002910315.2 Salvelinus sp. IW2-2015
AACAATTCCATGTGAATCCGATACCTCTGACATTTATACTTTCCACAGTAGAGTTTGTCATTCTATCATTGATGAGAATGTGTCAGAGGGCAACCGAACTGACATCATATACCTTAAGTACCACCGCATATGTTCAGTTGGTCGGATTATCAGAATATAGTTCATTTCCCCCAACTTCTGATGTTACCCAGAATCTCTATGTTAACCCATGGGTTTCCTTATGTCACATCAGTTATAGTGGGGAGAGAGAAAAAGGGGGAAAGAGGTATTTATGACTGTCGTAAACCTACCCCCACTGCCAACGTCATGACACAAGCAATGTAAATCCAATGCAGTCCAACCTCCCCATAGCAAGCAATGTAAATCCAATGCAGTCCAACCTCCCCATAACAAGCAATGTAAATCCAATGCAATCCAACCTCCCCATAGCAAGCAATGTAAATCCAATGCAATCCAACCTCCTGGCGTACAGAGCTGCTGCTGTAAGAGTTGTAGGTAACTGAACAGCTTGTTTTGAGCAGTGAAATGTACACACATTTACTTCACATTTAAGAGCATTTTAAACATAATCCACAAGAGGAGAGGAGAGGAGAGAACGGAGGAGAGAAAGGGAAAAGAGGAAGGGGCCATGGCAGGTGGACGGCTAAGTTTAGTATTCTTACTCTCTTTATATCTCAGCATGAAATCGCAGCCCAACATCCCGCCACACCTCCAGGGAATGGAAAACATGAATATATATTTTTTCTCTCACTCTCCCTCTCTCTCTCTCTCTATTTCTCTCTCTCTCTATTTCTCTCTCTCTATTTCTCTCTCTCTATTTCTCTCTCTCTATTTCTCTCTCTCTATTTCTCTCTCTCTATTTCTCTCACTCATCCTCTCTCTCTCATTCCCTCTCTCGCTCTCTCTCTCACTCTCTCTTACTCTCTCTCTCACTCCCGCTCTCTCTCTCCCTCTCTCTCTCTATTTCGCTCACTCATCCTCCCTCTCTCACTCTCCCTCCCTCTCTCTCTCTCTCTGTCTTTCTCTCTTCTATTCTCTCTCATTCCTTCTCTCCCTCTCTTTCTTTCTGTACATTCTAAACATTTCATATCATAAGCTGGTTTTAGACTGTCAAGATGGAGAGACAGTTCTGTAGCTATTGTTGTTGTTAAGAGAGAGACAACACACTGTTGACAACGGAGACGTTGGTCAGAAGCAAGCTGTTCAGTTGCATACGGCATATGTTCCTAAACTGGTCAAAATGTGAGAAACGCAACTGCACATTCTACCCATGGCAAAATGTTGTAGAACGGCAACTGGCACATTTCTACCCCATGGCAAAATGTGTAGAAACGGCAACTGGCACATTCTACCCAGGTGGCAAAATGTGTAGAAACGGCAACTGGCACATTCTACCCCATGGCAAAGATGTGTAGAGAACGGCAACTGGCACATTCTACCCCATGGCAAAATGTGTAGAAAACGGCAACTGGCCATTCTACCCCATGGCAAAATGTGTAGAAACGGCAACTGGCACATTCTACCCCATGCAAAATGTGTAAGAAACGGCAACTGCACATTCTACCCCATGGCAAAATGTGTAGAAACGGCAACTGGCACATTCTACCCCATGGCAAAATGTGTAGAAAACGGCAACTGGGCACATTCTACCCCATGGCAAAATGTGTAGAAACGGCAACTGGCACATTCTACCCCATGGCAAAATGTGTAGAAACGGCAACTGGCACATTCTACCCCATGGCAAAATGTGTAGAAATGCAAGAAATCTGCTTTAAAACGGCTAAATGTTAGCCGCCGAGAGAGGAGGCTCTTTAGCATGTTACTGAGGCCATGCACTGCACACGTCATAATAAAACTGCTTGTATGAAATATTTTTTTATCACACTCTAAAGTAAGGTGTTCTGATATTATGGGGGGGGGGGGGGGGTCACTGTGATTATTGATATCCAC
>NW_019954092.1:0-1950 GCF_002910315.2 Salvelinus sp. IW2-2015
ATCTCAGACTGTATTGTTACTGTATAATAATGGCTGGTAGACTCAGACTGTATTGTTACGGTATATATAATGGCTGGTATACAGACTCAGACTGTATTGTTACTGTATAATAATGGCTGGTAACTCAGACTGATATTGTTACTGTATAATAATGGCTGGTAGACTCCAGACTGGTTTATTATGCTATAATAAATGGCTGGTAGACTCACTCAGACTGTATTGTTACTGTATAATAATGGCTGGTAGACTCAGACTGTATTGTTACTGTATAATAATGGCCGGTAGACTCAGACTGTATTGTTACTGTATAATAATGGCCGGTAGACTCAGACGTTATACAGACGTTTTTACCTCGACATAAATCTAATGAAATGAAGAGCCGTTATTGACGATCAGAACAGATGTGAAATCCCCGTGATGATTCGCTGGGCATAACACGTTTATTGATCCTCCTCCGGTGAGACAAATCAATTATCTTTAAAACACAAAAGGTTATTTGAACAAGACTAGATATCCAACGTGCCCGTGGTAATAAAATAACACAGCTACGAAGTGCAGGTACAAAGTCTGTCCGTCTAACAACACTCAACAGGAAACTTAGTCAATTAATATTTTCCCAAACTCTGCCTGTCAGAATTCCTGTCAAAGGTTTAAAGGAAACCAGTGAATAATGAGGAAAAGGTCTGTTTTCAATTACAAAAAGCTCAGCCAGCTGACTGGTAATTACTGTTAATCTCCTGCAGCTGCTCACACACAGCGGCTGACACACAAGTCGCACACACACACAAGCAGAGTTATTGTCACCACAACGGGATAACAAAAGTCCTACCTTTCCTGCTCTGCCTCAGCTGGCGGTCGGTATATGTGTGTGTATATGGGTACAGTATATGTGTATACAGTATGTATGTATGTGTGTACAGTAAGTGTGTGTATATGGGTACAGTATATGTGTGTGTTGTACCTGGTCCTCTACCTGAGTCGTATTAACAACAGACTGTAATAGGACAGTGGTTGGTGCTCTGGCATTGCAGATAGTGCAGGTAGCTAATTATTTAAATGACCCAACACRGCCTGACAGCCTCATTAAAACTGGAGTCAATGTCCCACGTGACCACCCTATACCCTATATAGTGCACTAGTTTTAACCCAGAACCCTACAGGGGTWTCCTRGGGATCTGGTTAAAAGTAGTCCAYTATATAGGGTGTGTTGTGGGACAMTCAGTTGCCTGGCAGTAAGGAGTTAAACTCAGTTAGCACCCCGTCCCAGGAACAGGAAGTGATATATTGGGTAATCAGTTAGCACCCCGTCCCAGGAACAGGAAGTGGAGGAGGCTGCAGCTTCATAAACACAAGGACATACGGTATAATACCGGACAGGAAGGAAACGTCGGTGTTTATTGTAGTCAGAGTTATTCTATTGGTGTGGTGGATGAATCAGAATTAGTTCGGTAACGTAAGATGTCATATCTGCATAATATTCTTATGTGATACTCTTGCATTTTACTTCCTGGTCGGGGAAAGTGCTGCCAAAGGACTTGTGTTCCACTCAGAGAAAAATTAAAAACGTTTTTAGAAACTTGAGACTCTTTCTATCCAATACTATTAACCATATGCATATTGTAAGATCAGAAATTGATTAAAAGGCCGTTTGAAAATGTGCGCATATATTTTCCAGTTTTTCCAATTCGCCCCCCCAGCCCCAACAGGTTAATCACGCCATCCCTTCTCATGGTTTAACAGATACATTCACATATGAAGACAATGTTCCATTCTGTCCTCTTCCCTTTCTGATATTAGCACCAGAGACATGTAAAAGACAAGCCTGACCTCTCCCGTCTCTGTGGGCCCCAAGTGACTGAGCTCCAGGTGACTGAGCCCTAGCTGAGAAGGGAAAAGTGCAACTGCCAACAGTATAGTCCAAAGGGAGACATTCTAATAAAAAGTATATCA
>NW_019954093.1:0-1949 GCF_002910315.2 Salvelinus sp. IW2-2015
AGCTGGGCGAAGGTACCAAACATTTCCCTGCAGCATTTTCAAGTCCCCCCACAAGACACCCAGTGCGCTTTACAATGAAACCTTCAATATAGAGCTAGGCAGCCCGAGTCAAAACTGGAGCCACACGGAGAGAAATTTTAGATAATTCAGGCATAGGTATCATGCCACCCCAACAGACCCGCAATGGTCACACACTTGCCACCAAAGCTCCAAGTTTCTCTGGTGACGATGGAGAAACTTACAGACAGGAAACAACCATTCTGCAGACTCCACCCAAATCAGGCCTTGTATGGCGCTAGAAGATGGCCCACCATACGGAACCACTCTCAAGTATAATACAGCACTAAATATTGCACAGCCCACCCTTTGGATAAGTTCTCATTGCCCACACCCAAACCCCAACCCACCTCCAACGACCTCATCAGATCATATATAAGTATCTATAAGAAATCAACAAAGAATTCTGGTCTGATGCACAACCAACGAATATGCAACATCCCTCTTTGGCACCTGATCAAACATAGACCACAACCCCATCCGAAATCACACCAATGTCTGGATACGAGAAATCATCTCCTATCATCCACCTACGAACCCACCACTTCCTCACCCGCAGCGTGAAGTCTAATATGAGTAGATGGTGGCATCACATGTCTAAATGTTCCATGGCGATTGCACATCCCTTCACAATTATGACAATAGTGTGTATACTGAGTAGACTTGTACACAGCTCGTCGAACAAGCCGAGGGGGACCCAAATCAGGGTGCCTCCAGCGTGGGAACGTGAGAGTACATTACTTTAATATGTAGATTCGCCAACCAAAAAATAAACGAATTACCCCACAAAACAAACCGTGAAGCTTAAGGCAATGTGCCATCAAACAAAGTTAACTTCCCACAAAGACAGGTGGAAAAAAGGGCTACCTAAGTATGGTTCTCAATCAGAGACAACGATAGACAGGTGCTTCCGATTGAGAACCACACCCGGCCAAACACAAAGAAATAGAAAACATAGAAATAAAGAAKCTAGAATGCCCACCCTAGTCACATCTTGGCCTAACCAAAATAGAGAATAAAAGCCTCTCTATGGCCAGGGCGTGACAAGACTGGTCAGGATCGAGGGAAAGATGAACGGAGCGAAGTACAGAGAAATCATTGATGAAAACCTGCTCCAGAGCGCTCAGGACCTGACCTGTCTCTGAATGTCCTTGAGTGGCCCAGCCAGAGCCCGGACTTGAAACTGATCGAACATCTCTGGAGAGATCTGAAAATAGCTGTGCAGATAGGCTCCCTATCCAACCTAACAGAGCTTGAGAGGATCTGCAGAGAAGAATGGGAGAAACTCCCCAAATACAGGCGTGCCAAGCTTGTAGCGTCATACCCAATAAGACTCGAGGCTGTAATCGCGAGCAAAGGTGCTTCAACAAAGTACTGAGTAAAGGGTCTGAATACTTATGTAAATGTGATATTTCAGTTTTCTATTTTTAACAAATATGCCAACATTTCTAAAAACGTGTTTTTGCTTTGTCATCATAGGGTATTATGTGTAGATTGATGAGGAAAAATAAGGCTGTAACGTAATAAAATGTGGAAAAAGTGAAGGGGTCTGAATACTTTCCGAATGCACTGTAATATCCCACATAAAAGGATGTGTCACACACAGCTGCACAATCCAGCCATCCACACCATTCCACACACACACAAACAGACATGCACGCACACACACATTCACATCCACATAGACAGACAAACACAGACAGAGACATGCCACGCACGTGCTGACATCCACAGACACACAGACAGGCTTGTGTCGAGAGATCGCAGAGGAGTATGCTTCCAAACCCAGCTCCATATAGACCCATAGCTCAAACAGGCATAACGCCCTTCACTCCTCCACCTGAAACACCCTGCTATCTCACAAGCACGCACACACACACACACACACACAC
>NW_019954094.1:0-1949 GCF_002910315.2 Salvelinus sp. IW2-2015
AATTGTAGGCCTCCACCAGTCTGGTTCATCCTTGGGAGCAATTTCCAAACACCTGAAGGTTCCACGTTCATCTGTACAAACAATAGTACGCAAGTATAAACACCATGGGATCACGCAGCCGTCATACCGCTCAGAAAGGAGACGCGTTCTGTCTCCTAGAGATGTACATACTTTGGTGCGAAAAGTGCAAATCAATCCCAGAACAACAGCAAAGGACCTTGTGAAGATGCTGGAGGAAACAGGTCCAAAAGTATCTATATCCACAGTAAAACGAGTCCTATATCGACATTACCTGAAAGGCCGCTCAGCAAGGAAGCAGCCACTGCTCCAAAACCAGCATAAAAAGCTAGACTACGGTTTGCAACTGCACATGGGGACAAAAATCTTACTTTTTGGAGAAATGTCCTCTGGTCTGATTAAACAAAAATAGAACTGTTTGGCCATAATGATCATCCTTATGTTTGGAGGAAAAAGGGGGAGGCTTGCAAGCCAAAGAACACCATCCGAACCGTGAAGCACGGGGGTGGCAGCATCATGTTGTGAGGGTACTTTGCTAGTGCACGTCACAAAATAGATGGCATCACGAGGAAGGAAAATMATGTGGATATATTGAAGCAGCATCTGAAGACATCAGTCAGGAAGATAAAGCTTGGTCACAAATGGGTCTTCCAAATTGACATTTTATTTATTTATTTTTATTTCTCCTTTATTTAACCTGGTAGGCTAGTTGAGAACAAGTTCTCATTTACAACTGCAACCTGGCCAAGATAAAGCAAAGCAGTGCGACACAAACAACAACACAGAGTTACTCATGGAATAAACAAACATACAGTCAATAATACAATAGAAAAAGTATATGTACAGTGTGTGCAAATGAGGTGGGATAAGGGAGGTAAGGCAATAAATAGGCCATAGTGGCYAAATAATTACAATATAGCTATTAAACACTGGAGTGATAGATGTGCAGAAGATGAGTGTGCAAGTAGAGAAACGGGTGCAAAGGAGAAAAATAAATCAAATAAATAACTGTATGGGGATGAGATAGTTGGATGGGCTATTTACAGATGGGGCTATTTACAGATGCAGTGATCTGTGAGCTACTCTGACAGCTGGTGCTTAAAGCTAGTGAGGGAGATATGAGTCTCCAGCTTCAGTGTTTTTTGCAGTTCGTTCTAGTCATTGGCAGAAGAGAACTGGAAGGAACGGCGGCCGAAGGAGGAATTGGCTTTGGGGGTGACCAGTGAAATATACCTGCTGGGTGCTGCTATGGTGACCAATGAGCTGAGATAAGGCGGGGCTTTACCTAGCAAAGACTGTTAGATGACCTGGAGCCAGTGGGTTTGGCGACGAATATGAAGCGAGGGCCAGCCAACGAGAACATACAGGTCGCAGTGGTAGGTAGTATATGGGGCTTTGGTGACAAAARGGATGGCACTGTGATAGACTGCATCCAATTTGCTGAGTAGAGTGTTGGAGGCTATTTTTTAAATGACATTGCCGAAATCAAGGATCAGTAGGATAGTCCGTTTTACGAGGGTATGTTTGGCAGCATGAGTGAAGGATGCTTTGTTGCGAAATAGGAAGCTGATTCTAGGTTTAATTTTGAATTGGAGATGCTTAATGTGAGTCTGGAAGGAGAGTTTACAATCTAACCAGACACCTAGGTATTTGTAGTTGTCCACAAGTCAGAACCGTCCAGAGTAGTGCTGCTGGACGGGCTGGCAGGTGTGGGCAGCGATCAGTTGAAGAGCATGCATTTAGTTTTACTTGCATTTAAGAGCAGTTGGAGGCCACAGAAGGAGAGTTGTATGGCATTGAAGCTCGTCTGGAGGTTAGTTAACACAGTGTCCAAGGAATGGCCAGATGTATACAGAATGGTGTCGTCTGCGTAGAGGTGGATCAGAGAATCACCAGCAGCATGAGCGACATCATTGATGTATTCAGAGAAA
>NW_019954095.1:0-1948 GCF_002910315.2 Salvelinus sp. IW2-2015
TGCAACTGGATCCTGGACTTGCTGACGGGCCACCCCCAGGTGGTAAGGGTAGGTAACAACACATCTACCACGCTGATCCTCAACATGGGGGCCCCTCAGGGGTGCGTGCTCAGTCCCCTCCTGTACTCCCTGTTCACCCATGACTGCATGGCCAAGCATGACTCCAACACCATCATTGAGTTGGCCGACGGCACAACAGTGTTTGGCCTGATCACCGACAACGATGAGACAGCCTATAGGGAGGAGGTCAGAGACCTGGCAGTGTGGTGCCAAGATAACAACCTCTCCCTCAAATTGATCAAGACAAGGGAGATGATTGTGGACTACAGAAAAAAGAGGACCAAACATGCCCCCATTCTCATCGACGGGGCTGTAGTGGACTAGGTTGAGAGCTTCAAGTTCCTTGGTGTCCACATCACCAACAAACTATCATGGTCCAAGCACACCAAGACAGTTGTGAAGAGAGCATGACAATGCCTATTCCTCCTCAGGAGACTGAAAAGATGTGGCATGGGTCTTCAGATCGTCAAAACGTTCGACAGCTGTACCATCGAGAGCATTCTGGCCTGTTGCATCACCGCCTGGTTTGGCAACTACTCAGCCTCCGACCACAAGGCACTACAGAGGGTAGTGCGTACGGCTCAGGACATCACTGTGGCCGAGCTTCCTGCCATCCAGGACCTCTATACCAGGCGGTGTCAGAGGAAGGCCCAAAAATGTGCCACATTAAGCAGTACCAGAGTGCCAATTCTAGGTCCAAAACACTTCTTAACAGCTTCTACCCTCAAGCTGTAATACTCCTGAACAGCTAATCAAATGGCTACCCGGACTATTTAAATTGCCCCCCACAAACCCATTTTTATGCTGCTGCTACTCTCTGTTTTATCCATGCATAGTCACTTTACCTCTACATACATGTGCATATTACCTCAATTACCACGACTAACCGGTGCCCCCACACATTGATTCTGTACCGGTACCCCCTGTATATAGCCTCGCTACTGTTATTTTATTGTTGCTCCTTAATTATTTGTTATTTTTCTTATTTTTTTATTTTTTATTTACTTCAGTTTATTTTTGTACATACTTTCTTTACACTTTTTGTCTTAAACTGCATTGTTGGTTTAGGGTTTGTAAGTAAGCATTTCACTGTAAGGTGTATTGTATTCGGCGCATGTGACAAATAACATTTAAGTTGAAATTTACACTAGCGTTCTATTTAACAGCATATTCAGGAATAGTACTCTCTCCTTTCATCTCTTCACATACACWGAATCCCTATATATGGTTATAAATCAACTTAGGTATTTGCATCCACACCACCAGCAACGATCACAGCGCAGCTAGCCCGAGAGGTACACATATCATGTTCTCGAGGAAATCTCAGTGTCCGGGGGCATAAATGAACAGCCCTTTCCCATCTCAGCTGTTACCCTCTTAAACTTTTCAATGGCTTCTCCTGACAGTGCTCACTACCTGTAGATCGACGGGCGGTGGTGGACAGAACCCCTAGATAACGTTATAGATCGAAAAACTCAGCTCACACAGAACTGGAAAACTCAGCTCACACGGAACTGGAAAACTCAGCTCACACGGAACTGGAAAAACTCAGCTCAGCACACGGAACTGGAAAACTCAGCTCACACGGAACTGGAAAACTCAGCTCACACGGAACTGGAAAACTCAGCTCACACGGAACTGGAAAACTCAGCTCACAACAACGGAACTGGAAAACTCAGCTCACACGGAACTGGAAAACTCAGCTCACACGGAACTGGAAAACTCAGCTCACACGGAACTGGAAAACTCAGCTCACACGGAACTGGAAAACTCAGCTCACGGAACTGGAAAACTCAGCTCACAACGGAACTGGAAAACTCAGCTCACACGGAACTGGAAAACTCAGCTCACACGGAACTGGAAAACTCAGCTCACACGGAACTGGAAA
>NW_019954096.1:0-1948 GCF_002910315.2 Salvelinus sp. IW2-2015
GATAATAAAATGAAAGTACTACCTCATGTCTGACTGACAGAGGTGAAATTACCCTGGGTCAGAGGTCAGCTGAATGACATGGCACATGACCCTAGAGCTGGAAGCAGGGGTCACATAGCCTTGCCTTTCTCATTCTAGTCCTAYATTATTCTCCTTCTTACTATATCTGGAGCAGCTACAACCTTCCTTTGTTTATACCTCAAAACAGAAATGTGGTATCTAAAARGGGGACTGATATTGTGGAAACTGTAAGGTTCTACCTTTGACAAGASGCTGTGTCAGCTAGAGGTGACCCTGTCCTCAAGTAGGGTGTCTGTGTCCCACTCTGCTGGTGCCTGAAAGACCTGTCCTCGGGGGACTATTAGCCTGACAGGAAGTGTCTTACTGTTAACAGGAAGTAGCTCACTCTCCACCAGGAAGTCCTCGGCTGAGGATCAGATGGTCTGAAGACAGAATTATCTAATTATAGCTCTTAAATAATAATGCACTTTGTCAGTCTTCTAACTACATCAATGATACAAGATATCTGTTCTTGGGCCATGAACCCAGAAAGAAAATCATTTATAACAATTTTCACTGTCCACTCTCTCTTTCCATAGTTATCGCGTGCGTGTGTGTGTGTGTGTGTGTGTGTGTGTGTGTGTGTGTGTGTGTGTGTGTGTGTGTGAGAGAGGCTCACCATGTGGTAGGACATGGAAAAAAAGAATTGGGCCTCTTTTATGAAGGGGCCAAATCGTTCACACATTTTTCAGGACACCCTCTGTCTCTCCCCCTCTCTTTTTCTCTCCCCCTCGCTAGGTGTGCTTCACAGATGTCCAAAATGTGCTCACTCACTCTTCATGAATATCCCATCTGAGGAGAAAAGGAGATGGGAAATGAGACGAGAATGATTCAGAAGAAAATGAATATGTAAGACGAAGGGAGAGTGAGAGAGTGACACGCCTCACTCAACAATCAGTACAGTGGGTCTCTAAATCCCAAAACACCAACATAATCCCTGTCCTCCAATAGGTCACCTCTAACATCCTTCAGTCTCCCAAACCCTGCACCTCTCCCAAACCCTGCACACTCTCCCAAACCGCACCTCTCCCAACACAGGCACCTCTCCCAAACCGCACCTCTCCCAAACCCTGCACCTCTCCCAAACCTGCACCTCTCCAACCTGCACTCTCCAAACCCGGCACCTCTCCCAAACCCTGCACCTCTCCCAACCCTGCACCTCTCCCAACCCTGCACTCTCCAAACCCGGCACCTCTCCAAACCCGGCAGTCTCCCAACCCAGCACCTCTCCCAACTCTCCTCCATCCCTCCCAACCCCCTCACCCCTTGTCGAGTCTAGCCACACAAATAGCCAGTCGTCCTTTCACAATCACATCATTAATAAGGAATACATTTTGTGAAATTAGGATCTTAATCAGCTTAGAGCTGAGCCTGTGCGTGCTAATTTAGCTCAACTTCAAGGGAAACCCCTCACCAAGGTAAAGCCTGCTAAGACCACCTAAAGCCCCGTTGGACATTAAGCTGATTGGGGGCTCAGAGCCCCGGCCAAATCCTCTTGTCCATTCACGTCGGTGTTGATGGTTCAAAGGCCTAGTTCAACCGCCACAGAGAGGGAGAGAGAGATGGACAGAGAGGAGAGAGAGGGGGGGAGCAGAGGGAGGAGAGACAGACAGAGAGGGAGAGAGAGATGGACAGAGAGGGAGAGAGAGAGGGGGAGCAGAGGGAGAGAGAGATGGACAGAAGGGGAGAGAGAGACAGACAGAGGGAGAGAGGAGAGGGGGAGCAGAGGGAGAGGAGATGACAGAAGGGGAGAGAGAGGGGGGGCAGAGGAGAGATAGATGGAGCAGATGGGAGAGAGAGTGTGGGGAGCAGAGGGAGAGATAGATGGACAGATGGGGAGAGAGAGTGTGGGGGAGCAGAGGAGAGATAGATGGACAGATGGGGAGAG
>NW_019954097.1:0-1948 GCF_002910315.2 Salvelinus sp. IW2-2015
GGGGGGGGGGTAAGGACATATAGCCTCATTCTCATGACACACACACACACGCCATCATTACCAAACGTATAACCCAATGTGCACACAAGGGGCGCACAAACAATTTAGACAACTGATCCAGGAGAGGAATGAATGTCTCTGTTGTAAACCAAGAAGCTTGATCTTGACATCTAGACACTTAGCTAGCAAGTTAGCAAACCAAATGCATAGCGGGAGCCCCAAGCTGATATCATTTATTTGACACATTTTAGATTTCTTATAGTTATACTTAACTTATAGTTAAAAGAATGGCCCCCCCGGTATACGGTATAAACGGGCTGTATACGGCCTGGTACGGCAACTGCTCCGCCCACAACCATAAGGCTCTCCAGAGGGTAGTGAGGTCTGCACAACGCATCACTGGGGGCAAACTACCTGCCCTCCAGGACACCTACACCACCTGATGTCACAGGAAGGTCATAAAGATCATCAAGGAAAACAACCACCCGAGCCACTGCCTGTTCACCCCGCTATCATCCAGAAGGCGAGGTCAGTACAGGTGCATCAAAGCAGGGACCGAGAGACTGGAAAACAGCTTCTATCTCAAGGACATCAGACTGTTAAACAGCCATCACTAACATCGAGTGGCTGCTGCCAACATACTGACTCAACTCCAGCTCACTTTAATAATGGAAATTGATGGAAATTGATAAAAAATGTATCACTAGCCACTTCAAACAATGCCACTTAATATAATGTATATACTGTACTCTATATCATCTACTGCATCTTGCCATCTTTATGTAATACATGTATCACTAGCCACTTTAAACTATGCACTTTTATGTTTACATACCCTACATTACTCATCTCATATGTATATACTGTACTCGATACCATCTACTGCATCTTGCCTATGCCGTTCTGTACCATCACTCATTCATATATCTTTATGTACATATTCTTTATCCCTTTACACTTGTGTGTATAAGGTAGCAGCTGTGGAATTGTTAGGTTAGATTACTCCTTGGTTATTACTGCACTGTCGGAACTAGAAGCACAAGCATTTCGCTACACTCGCATTAACATCTGCTAACCATGTGTATATGACAAATAACATTTGATTTGAAACGGTGTATCGCCCAAGCCTAAAAAAACACACGCAACACGCACACACACACTCCTCTCTAAATGCCTTGCTTCCATGCCATCACTAACTCCAACGTAAGTGCATATGATCAAGAAAATCTAATTACTACCCAAGACCATACACTACTTTATTGTCATGCTTTCCATTTTTTTACTAATGCTTTGGCTGAAGTTAACAACACACACATACATTTGCACGTATACATAGGGAAACAATTTTTCCCTTTTCTTTCTTCAATTGTAAAATCTGTCCTGCAAAAATTAGACATCTCACTATGGCAAACAGCAGTCAGACATAATGAGGAGCATGCTCACACACACACAACGGTTAAAACGTTCACATCCACAGTAACGTTACGTAGGTAAATATTATTAACACAGAAATGAAATATTCCTAGGACGTGTAGGAGGCTAAACCTGGTGGACTCTCATTGGTCTGGCCTGAGACACTGTGTTGTAGCAACCAAACAACTGGTTCAGATTAGAGAAGGCCTGGTTTTCCAAGTATGTCTTATTGTATTAGCGGTCATCATGATCTTCTGATTTATTAGATTCCACAGTCTACTCCAATCCAGACTTGCTCACTATCCAAACGGCTTGAATTTTTACTGAAGTCAATTATTGCTAGCTATGACAGTTTTGTTGGTATGTTTGGATAGGTTACCGACTGATAGAATATCCAAATAGGACCCACGTGAACAAAAATGTTGTGACTTGCCGCAGCTTCACTTGTGGTCAACAACTGTATAAATGTATTAGCACTTCTGAATAACTAGCTATATAACATATCCGAACACATTCAAATCAACAATATGTATAA
>NW_019954098.1:0-1947 GCF_002910315.2 Salvelinus sp. IW2-2015
GAGAGAGAGAGAGAGAGAGAGAGAGAGAGAGAGAGAGAGAGAGAGAGAGAGAGAGAGAGAGAGAGAGAGAGAGAGAGAGAAAGAAATAGCCATACTGAAGATCCTCCTCGGTGGGGTCTTGGGACAGAGGGTCGTAGTCTTCGGTCGAGTACAGGTCCTCCACTTGCTGCACCTGGTTGGGCACGGCTGGCTGCCTTCTCTCACATTCCACACCCATACGACCGATATTGTGAACCTCCAAAATAGGCTGCATGGCTACACTGATGAGCTCCATGGAGGAATTCGCATGTGGTAGAGAGAATCCATTGGTCACCTATTGAGACCTGCCAAGAGGAAGGATGTTAAGTGCCACATGCCTTTCAATGCATGACTGTGAACACCTTGAAATGCATTAGTTGTAAGAAATGTGCTATATAAATAAAGTTTGATTTGATTGATGACACTGCAGCTGTAGAGTATTTAATCAACTGTATTTTTCACATGAGGACAAGTACAATTTTTTCATAAACTTTTAATTGATCACTTGGGATTTTATCACTTGACATATCAATCATATAGTGGGAAGGATCCTATAAATAAAGACTGTGAATGTATGTACCATCTGTATAAATGAATACTGTGCCTGTCACGCCCTGACCGTAGAGAGTGTTTTATGTCTCTATTTTGGTTTGGTCAGGGTGTGATTTGGGTGGACAGTCTATGTTCTATGTTCTATGATTTTCTATTTCTATGTGTTTGGCCTGGTGTGGTTCTCAAATAGAGGCAGCTGTCTATCGTTGTCTCTGATTGAGAACCATACTTAGGTAGCCTTTTCCCACCTGTGTTTTGTGGGTAATTATTTTCCGTGTGTGTTTGTGTGCACCTCGGTTGCGTCACGGTCTTTGCTGTTTACCTGTTTTTTTTTTTTTGGTTGTTTTGGTTTCACTTTCATTAAAAGATGTGGAACTACATGCACGCTGCGCCTTGGTCGATTTATGACAGGGAGTTTGAGTATTTTTCTCTGGGCATAAAACTATAGTACAGGCTGTTCAGTTCAATCCATTCTGAATGTCAATTGATTTTTTTGATAAATTCTCATCAATCACAACATTCTACAAGTGAGATCACTCATCTAAGTCTGGTATCCGGCGTAATCTGGTTAATGATTATATAATTGATTGGGGATTTTTCCTTGTAGAATGTTGACAGCTGTATACAACACATTGTATTGCTAAGATGCTCAAACTTACCTTAATTAATAGCTACTCACCGACACAGGATAAACGTTATCCCTCATACTGGCCATAACCAAAGCAGTAAGTTGTAGTGGTCTAACTAGCTCTGCTAACTACTGCTCTGTTAACTAGCTAGCTAAAGTGTAGTCAGTGGCTAGCTAAAACAGAGAAAAGGGATGGAAGAAGTTCAACACTTTATTCAATTCATTTCAATACAGCACATGGATCCATCATGGACTGGACACACGGTCTTTGATCCTGCTGGTGAACGGTAGCTGACGGCGTCAGCTAGAGATGACGTGCAAGAGCTTCCTGCAGGAGTTTGTAGTCTTGCTGAGGTATTCTCTGTTGCTAATTAGCGTTTATTTTTTGTTTAGTAAATCGAGGCAAATGTATTGATAAAACTCACCTTTTCCCGATAGAGAATTACACGGTTATCAAAACTCCACCCCAAGGTAAGCCAACACCAAACACATACTTAATTTAAAGTGTTTGTAAAATTCACTATGTGAAACAATGTATAGTGGAAAAAGGATTGGGACAATTTTCGTGGTTTGACTGCTAGGTTTTATTGGTGTTATGACACATCCTCCAGGCTAGATGGATGTCATATTTGACAATTTGTCTCCCAATGATGCATATAAACCCTGGATAGCTGACGCTATGTCTTGGCCAATAAGAGCCTTTGAAGCGGGCCGTTATTGTCATACTCCTCCTTTCAGGGCTTTGATTA
>NW_019954099.1:0-1947 GCF_002910315.2 Salvelinus sp. IW2-2015
AAAGATTGTACTTTTTGGAGAAATGTCCTCTGGTCTGATGCAACAAAAATAGAACTGTTTGTCCATAATGACCATCGTTATGTTTGGAGCTAAAAAAGGGAGGCTTGCAAGCCCGAAGAACACCATCTCAACCGTGAAACACGGGGGTGGCAGCATCATGTTGTGGGGGTGCTTTGCTGCAAGAGGGACTGGTGCACTTCACAAAATAGATGGCATCATGAGGGAGGAAAATTATGTGGATATATTGAAGCAACATCTCAAGACATCAGTCAGGAAGTTAACGCTTGGTTGCAAATGGGTCATCCAAATGGAGAATGACCCCAAGCATACTTTTGAAGTTGTGGCAAAATGGTATTGGTATTGGTACAATCCTATAGAAAATTTGTGGGCAGAACTGAAAAATCGTGCTCGAGCAAGGAGGCCTACAAACCTGACTCAGTTACACGAGCTCTGTCAGGAGGAATGGGCCAAAATTCACCCAACTTATTGTGGGAAGCTTGTGGGAGACCACCTGAAACGTTTGACCCAAGGTAAACAATTTAAAGGCAATGCTACCAAATACTAATTGAGTGTATGTAAACTTCTGACCCACTGGGAATGTGATGAAAGAAATAAAAACTGAAATAATTGTTCTCTCTACCATTATTCTGACATTTCACATTCTTAAAATAAAGTGCTGATCCTAACTGACCTAAGACAGAGGATTTTTACGAGGATTAAATGTCAGGAATTGTGAAAAACTGAGTTTAAATGTATTTGGCTAAGGTGTATGTAATCTTCCGACTTCAACTGTATATACAGTACCAGTCAAAAGTTTGGACACATCTACTCATTCAAGGGTCTTTCTTTACTTTTACTATTTTCTACATTGTGGAATAATAGGGAAGACATCAAGACTATGAAACAACACATATGGAATCATGTAGTAACCAAAAAAGTATGAAACAAATCAAAATATATTTTAGATTTTAGATTCTTCAAAGTAGCCACCCTTTGCCTTGATTAAATTTCCGCACACTCTTGGCATTCTCTCAACCAGCTTCACCTGGAATACTTTTCCAGCAGTCTTGAAGGAGTTCCCACATATGCTGAGAATTTTTTGGCTGCTTCTCCTTTACTCTGTGGTCCAACTAATCCCAAACCATCTCAATTGGTTAGAGGTTGGGAGGCCAGGTCATCTGATGCAGCACTCCATTACTCTCCTTCTTGGTCAAATTGCCCTTACGCAGCCTGGAAGTGTGTTTTGGGTCATTGTCCTGTTGAAAAATAAATGATAGTCCCATTAAGCACATACCAGATGGGATGGCGTATCGCTGCAGAATGCTGTGGTAGCCAAGCTGGTTAAGTGTGTCTTTGCTGGTGACACCGTCAGTGTCACCAGCAAAGCACCCCCACACCTCCTCCTCCATGCTTCATGGTGGGAACCACACATGCGAAGATCAACCGTTCACCTACTCTGCGTCTCACAAAGACACAGTGGTTGGAACCAAAAATCTCAAATTTGGACTCATCAGACCAAAGGACAGATTTCCAAATCAAATCAAATCGTATTGGTCACATACGCATATTTAGCAGATGTTTTTGCAGTTGTAGCAAAATGCTTGTGTTCCTAGCTCCAACAGTGCAGTATAATATCGAACAATTCACAACAATACACACAAATCTAAAAGTAAAATAATGGAATTAGGAAATATATAAATATTAGGACGAGCAATGTCGGAATGGCATTGACTAAAATACAGTAGAATAGAATACAGTATATACATATGAAATAAATCTAGCAGTATGTAAACATTATTAAAGTGACCAGTGATTCCATGTCTATGTATATAGAGCAGCAGCTCCTAAGGTGCAGGGTTGAGTAACCGGGTGGTAGCCGGCTAGTGCTGGCTATTTAACAGTCTGACGGCCTTGAGATAGAAGCTGTTTTCAGTCTCTCGGCCCCTG
>NW_019954100.1:0-1947 GCF_002910315.2 Salvelinus sp. IW2-2015
TGTGTCCCACTTATCCTTGGTGGTGGTGAAGACGCTGGTGACAGAGTAGTCGCCTTTCTGGGTTTTCTGAGGAGGGCTGGTGACCCCCTCCTGGTACTGGTTGCTGTTCACCTGCCACATGATGTAGACGTCACAGAGAGACGGGCAGACCACCAGGCACACCAGAGTCACAGTCTCCTCCTCCCTGGTGTCTTTCTCCGGGAGAAGGTGGACGGACACTGAAGGGGCTTCACCTGCAAGAGGATTGATTTGAAGGAGAAACGTTACACTCATGTACATGGAGGTACATATGAAAACCAGTATGTGAATATCAGTTTAAAATCAACCTAGTGGTCCTTAACGCTGGTTCTGGAGCAACACGGGGGTGTGCAGGTTTCTGTTCTAGTCCAACACTAACACACCTGATTCAACTAAGCAAAGGTGATGATTAGTTAATGATTCGTTGATTTGCTGACTCAGTTGTGTTAGCGCTGGGCTGGAGCAAAAGTCTGCACATCCTGTGTCTCCCTCTCAAGAACCTGGAGTATATGACCACTTATCACAATCACATTGAGATGTCTCAGTGACCTACTTTCTTTGGTGAAGAGTTCCTGAATGACCGGTTTGTCTTCACCACTCTTCATGGCAGAACACTGGACTTTGTTCACTTTGGTCCAGTCCGTCTGGTTTATGGTCAGAGTACTGACCCTGCTGTTCAGGTTGCCCTTTGATTCAATATCTTTCAGAATGATGCCACCCGTCTCGGCATGGTCGTTGACCTGCCAGGTGATAGTGGTACCAGACACTGTGTCCTGGTCTGTACCAGTAATGACACAGTCCAGCACTGCTTGGTTGTCCAAGAACACCTCTCTCACACGCGGTGGGTTCAGAGTCACCGTCAGTGGTTCTGAAAGGGAGAGCAGCAATGTGAAAGCAGGACATGTTAATGTTCCTGATGAGGAACTACACTAAATAATAGATATACTGTATGTGAGCATGACATCTATTGTAGTACAGTCTTCTCCTATATACAGACCTGTTTTGGAGATTGTCTTGATGGTGGGTGGTCCCTGGTGCTCCACCACACAGCTGTACTTGACCTTGTTGTTCCAGTCAGTGTTGTTGACCTTCAGCAGACTGCTGCCTGAGTAGAGGCCTGACGGCTGTTTGCCTACAGTAGTGATCTGGCCCTCCACCTCCATGCCATTCTTCTTCCAGGTGACAGTGACTTTATTGGGGGCGAAATCTTCAATCATACACATCAGGTACTGGGTGGTGCCAATGGGCCCCGACAGCAAAGACACTGTTGGAGACTTTGGGACTGTGTAGCGGGAGGTAAAAAAAAAATGTCTGCATGTTAATTTAACCCCTTATTGAAATAAGACATCCAGGGTAAACACCAAGTATCATTTTATAATCAGGTTTTCTAAACAGAAATAGTTTACATCCCAAACATTAAAATGCAATCTTTAGAAAAATAGAACCAACAAAAAATGCAATATAATGACCATTGATGACTGCTGTCGTTTCCGTTCCAAGATGTTCCACAGAACAATTAAAAGACTTTGAGTTTTCCCAGTCATTCTTAGCCACACGGAGCTGACTGACTCCTGTGTAGGCTCCCCCATTCTGGACTGCCGGGTACTGGACGAAGTCCGTCAGCGGACTCCCGCTGGCATCTTTCCACTTGAATGTGAGTGAGGAAGGTGAAAAGCCGGTAGCGAGACAACCGATGCTGTAGACATTGTTAGAAGCGGTTCCACAGTTCATAAGAGGGAATAGAGTAGGGGTGGCTGTGGCTGCTGCAATAAAGAAAGAAAGAAAGGTAACACTTGATTTGAATGTACAAAATGACCAGGTAACTACTAGGAATTACCATGGTAAAATGGTCATTACACAGTTATAACCTGAGAACTACTTGTTCATTTAATCTTGCACTATAAGGCACCATTTAGTTCCATGTAGTTG
>NW_019954101.1:0-1946 GCF_002910315.2 Salvelinus sp. IW2-2015
AGGGACACCTGGCAACCCTCATTACCACACCAGCGCCCCATCGTGAGGCACACCTGGCAACCCTCATTACCACACCAGCGCCCCATCGTGAGGCAGAACCTGGCAACCCTCATTACCACACCATCGCCCCATCGTGAGGCACACCTGGACTCCATCACCACACCTGGACTCCATCACCACACTGATTACTCCCCCTTTATCTAGAACTCCCTAACATTACGCTTCAGACAGTATTGGTTATGTTTCCTTGTTATGTTATGTCCATTTGCCATATATGATCATAGAAAGTCAGTTTCCGAACGCAAAAGTCAGTGAAGCATGTCCAAGTGGCATAAGACAAGTCTATATGGCTTTTATGCACACCTCTTGGAGGACCAATCAGGTGCTTTGGACATCAGGAAGCCATTTCCTGAAATACACACATAAACATATACAAACCCCAAACAACACAGAAACTGGGGAACGTAACAATGGCATATATAAGTATTGAAAGTACCAAATCAGGATGTTATGTCCATTTGCCATATATGATCATAGGAAGTCGGCTTCCAAAGCCGAAAGTCAGTGAAGCATGTCCAAATGGCATAAGAAATGTCCAAATGACAATTAAAAGTATTGAAGGTACCAAATCAGGATGTTATGTCCATTTGCCATAAATGATCATAGGAAGTCAGCTTCCGAACCCAAAAGTAAGTGAACCATGTACAAATGGCATAAGAAATGTCCCCAATTTGTATTTTATTTTTTCACCTTTATTTAACCAGGAAGGCTAGTTGAGAACAAGTTCTCATTTACAACTGCGACCTGGCCAAGATAAAGCAAAGCAGTGCGATACAAACAACAACACAGTTACACATGGAATAAACAAACATACAGTCAATAATACAATAGAAAAAGTACAGTGTGTGCAAATGAGGTAGGATAATGGAGATAAGTCAATAAATAGGCCATAGTGGCAAAATAATTACAATATAGCAATTAAACACTGGAGTGATAGATACGCAGAAGATGAGTGTGCAAGTAGAGATAATGGGGTATAAAGGAGTAAAATAAATAATAGTATGGGGAAGAGATAGTTGGATGGGCTATTTACAGATGGGCTATGAACAGGTGCAGTGATCTGTGAGCTACTCTGACAGCTGGTGCTTAAAGCTAGTGAGGGAGATATGAGTCTCCAGCTTCAGTGATTTTTGCAGTACGTTCCAGTCATTGGCAGCAGAGAACTGGAGGAAAGRSGGCCGAACGAGAAATTGGCTTTGGAGGTGACCAGTGACATATACCTGCTGGAGCGCGTGCTACTGGTGGGTGCTGCTATGGTGACCAGTGAGCTGAGATAAGGCGGGGCTTCACCTAGCAAAGACTTATAGATGACCTGGAGCCAGTGGGTTTGGCGACAAATATGAAGCGAGGGCCAGCCAACGAGAGCATACAGGTCGCAGTGGTGGGTAGTATATGGGGCTTTGGTGACAAAACTGATGGCACTGTGATAGACTGCATCCAATTTGTTGTGTAGAGTGTTGKAGGCTATTTTGTAAATGACATCGCCGAAGTTTTACGAGGGTATGTTTGGCTGCATGAGCGAAGGATGCTTTGTTGCAAAATAGGAAGCCAATTATAGATTTAATTTTGAACTGGAGATGTTTAATGTGAGTCTGGAAGGAGAATTTACAGTCTTACCAGACACCTAGGTATTTGTAGTTGTCCACATATTCTAGGTCAGAACCGCCCAGAGTAGTGATGCTGGACGGGCGGGCAGGTGTGGGAAGCGATCGGTTGAAGAGCATGCATTTAGTTTTACTTGCATTTAAGAGCAGTTGGAGGCCATGGAAGGAGAGTTGTATTTTATTTTTAACACAGTGTCCAAAGAAGGGCCAGAAGTATACATAATGGTGTCGTCTGCGTAGAGGTGGATCAGAGAATCACCAGCAGCAAGAGCGACATCATTG
>NW_019954102.1:0-1946 GCF_002910315.2 Salvelinus sp. IW2-2015
CAATGATGTCGCTCTTGCTGCTGGTGATTCTCTGATCCACCTCTACGCAGACGACACCATTATGTATACTTCTGGCCCTTCTTTGGACACTGTGTTAAAAATAAAATACAACTCTCCTTCCATGGCCTCCAACTGCTCTTAAATGCAAGTAAAACTAAATGCATGCTCTTCAACCGATCGCTTCCCACACCTGCCCGCCCGTCCAGCATCACTACTCTGGGCGGTTCTGACCTAGAATATGTGGACAACTACAAATACCTAGGTGTCTGGTAAGACTGTAAATTCTCCTTCCAGACTCACATTAAACATCTCCAGTTCAAAATTAAATCTATAATTGGCTTCCTATTTTGCAACAAAGCATCCTTCGCTCATGCAGCCAAACATACCCTCGTAAAACTTCGGCGATGTCATTTACAAAATAGCCTACAACACTCTACACAACAAATTGGATGCAGTCTATCACAGTGCCATCAGTTTTGTCACCAAAGCCCCATATACTACCCACCACTGCGACCTGTATGCTCTCGTTGGCTGGCCCTCGCTTCATATTTGTCGCCAAACCCACTGGCTCCAGGTCATCTATAAGTCTTTGCTAGGTGAAGCCCCGCCTTATCTCAGCTCACTGGTCACCATAGCAGCACCCACCAGTAGCACGCGCTCCAGCAGGTATATGTCACTGGTCACCTCCAAAGCCAATTTCTCGTTCGGCCSYCTTTCCTCCAGTTCTCTGCTGCCAATGACTGGAACGTACTGCAAAAATCACTGAAGCTGGAGACTCATATCTCCCTCACTAGCTTTAAGCACCAGCTGTCAGAGTAGCTCACAGATCACTGCACCTGTTCATAGCCCATCTGTAAATAGCCCATCCAACTATCTCTTCCCCATACTATTATTTATTTTACTCCTTTATACCCCATTATCTCTACTTGCACACTCATCTTCTGCGTATCTATCACTCCAGTGTTTAATTGCTATATTGTAATTATTTTGCCACTATGGCCTATTTATTGACTTATCTCCATTATCCTACCTCATTTGCACACACTGTACTTTTTCTATTGTATTATTGACTGTATGTTTGTTTATTCCATGTGTAACTGTGTTGTTGTTTGTATCGCACTGCTTTGCTTTATCTTGGCCAGGTCGCAGTTGTAAATGAGAACTTGTTCTCAACTAGCCTTCCTGGTTAAATAAAGGTGAAAAAATAAAATACAAATTGGGGACATTTCTTATGCCATTTGTACATGGTTCACTTACTTTTGGGTTCGGAAGCTGACTTCCTATGATCATTTATGGCAAATGGACATAACATCCTGATTTGGTACCTTCAATACTTTTAATTGTCATTTGGACATTTCTTATGCCATTTGGACATGCTTCACTGACTTTCGGCTTTGGAAGCCGACTTCCTATGATCATATATGGCAAATGGACATAACATCCTGATTTGGTACTTTCAATACTTATATATGCCATTGTTACGTTCCCCAGTTTCTGTGTTGTTTGGGGTTTGTATATGTTTATGTGTGTATTTCAGGAAATGGCTTCCTGATGTCCAAAGCACCTGATTGGTCCTCCAAGAGGTGTGCATAAAAGCCATATAGACTTGTCTTATGCCACTTGGACATGCTTCACTGACTTTTGCGTTCGGAAACTGACTTTCTATGATCATATATGGCAAATGGACATAACATAACAAGGAAACATAACCAATACTGTCTGAAGCGTAATGTTAGGGAGTTCTAGATAAAGGGGGAGTAATCAGTGTGGTGATGGAGTCCAGGTGTGGTGATGGAGTCCAGGTGTGCCTCACGATGGGGCGATGGTGTGGTAATGAGGGTTGCCAGGTTCTGCCTCACGATGGGGCGCTGGTGTGGTAATGAGGGTTGCCAGGTGTGCCTCACGATGGGGCGCTGGTGTGGTAATGAGGGTTGCCAGGTGTCCCT
>NW_019954103.1:0-1946 GCF_002910315.2 Salvelinus sp. IW2-2015
AAATGTCTGTCGTCAATGTTCTTTTGCACAAAAACTCCTCATTAAAAATTTAAAAAACAAATTTCTTGTGTTTTTTTTTTTCCCCCCGCACTCCCTGCCATAGAGAGGCCTGGGGTTCTCTGTGGTGCAAATGGTCAGAGCGTGACCTAGGGGGTCGTTCTAGTTAACTATTTCTATGGTTGGTGTGAGTATGGTGTCCCAGTTGGACGCCAGTTGATTATCGTTGCCTTAATTTGGAGTAGTACTTAGTTTGTGTCTTTTCCCACCTGCATTGTGGGATATTGTTTTTGTTTTGGTTTGTGGCGTGATGTGCGCTACGACTGCACGTTAGTTTAGTTCTTTGTTGTTTTTTCGAAGTTCCCACTTAATAAATTGTGGACTCTATGCAAACTTTACGCCTTGTCCGCTCAGTTATGTTACGACGAATGTGACAGAATATCCCACCACGGAAAGGACCAAGCCGCGTACCTGGAGGTAAAGGAGAGCTGACTGGGAGGAAATAATGTGGTGGTGCGAGACCCTTCCTTGGCGGGGGAGTCGCCAAGGAGTATAGGGAGGCCAGTCGACGACACGGGGTCCGTTGGCGCACAGAAAACCCCAAGATTGGGTTTTTTTGGGGGCACAAGTGGCTGTCGTTGAGCCGAGGAGCGAGCCAGAGACTGTCGGGAGCTCGATGGAGTTCTGTTGGAGGAGGGAGATCAGAGAGAGATGGTTTGGTTAGGTGTATTCTTGCAGCGGCTTCGCCCTGAAGGAGTGCCTTCGCCAGCCGTTAATGTCATGTGCCGCGTTCCTCGCACTCGCCTGAAGAGCGTGTCATCAGTCCGATGAAACCTGTCTGGTCCATCGGCACCAGCGGTGCCTCCAGTCGCCTTCTTCACGCCTCCCCGAGCCCGGGTGTACGTCCGTGTGGCTGGTTCCTGCACTCGCGCACTCGCCCTGAAGAGCGTGTCATCAGTCCGGTGCCACCTGTGCCGGCTCCACGCACCAGGCCTCCAGTGCGCCTCCCTAGCCTGGTACGTCCTGTGGCGGCTCCCCGCACTCGCCCTGAAGAGCGTGTCATCAGTCCGGTGCCACCTGTGCCGGCTCCACACACCAGGCCTCCAGTGCGCCTCCCCAGCCCGGTACGTCCTTTGCTGGCTCCCCGCACTCGCCCTGAAGAGCGTGTCATCAGTCCGGTGCCACCTGTGCTGGCTCCACGCACCAGGCCTCCAGTGCGCCTCCCTAGCCCGGTACGTCCGTGCCGGCTCCCCGCACTCGTCCTCCAGTGCATGTGTACAGTCCGGAGTCTCCAGTGACGGTTCACAGTCCGGAACCTCCAGCGACGGTTCACGGTCCGTAGCTTCCAGCGACGGTTCACAGTCCGGAGCTTCCAGCGACGGTCAGCGGTCCGGAGCTTCCAGCGACGGTTCACGGTCCGGAGCTTCCAGCGACGGTTCACGGTCCGTAGCTTCCAGCGACGGTACACGGTCCGTAGCTTCCAGCGACGGTTCACGGTCCGGAGCTTCCAGCGACGGTCAGCAGTCCGGAGCTTCCAGCGACGGTCCATGGCCAGGAGCTTCCTGCGCCGGTGCCATGACTGGAGCCTTCCAGCCAGATCCGCGGTCTGAACGGGGGCTACGTCCCGCACCGGAGCCGCCACCCTAACCCTCCCCATCCAGGTTCAGGTTTTGCAGTCGGAGTCCGCACCTTTGGGGGGGGGGGGGAGTACTGTCACACCCTGACCATAGAGATCCCTTGGGGTTCTCTGTGGTGCAAATGGTTGGAGCGTGACTAGGGGGTGTTCTAGTCTAACATTTCTATGTTGGTGTGAGTATGGTTCCCAATTGGAGGCAGCTGATTATCGTTGCCTCTAATTGGGGATCATACTTAGTGTGGTCCTTTTCCCACCTGCGTTTGTGGGATATTGTTTTGTTTTGGTTTAGTGCTATGTGCGCTACGAACTGCAC
>NW_019954104.1:0-1944 GCF_002910315.2 Salvelinus sp. IW2-2015
GGACCTGCCTCTAAAATGAGTCTCTCTGGGGAGAGAGAGGAGGGGGGCCCTGCCTCTAAAATGAATCTCTCTGGGGAGAGAGAGGAAGGGGGCCCTGCCTCTAAAACGAGTCTCTCTGGGGAACATGACACCAAAGCTAAGAGGTGAGATGACAATTTTTGAAATAATTATTAACAGTTTATTTCCAAAATGCATCACATTGTTTTTTTTATCAGAAATGGTTGCTTATGGGTACCTTCAATATTACTGTTCTCAAATTATCAGTTAATAGATTTTAGATGGGTATATCTTTATTAAATTATTATTACTATTATTACTGTCCTCTTTTTTCAAGATGTGGCCGATTTAAACAGCCAGAATACATTTTTAAAAGAAGATCATTTATTTTTTTACGACATCTTGTTTCTAAATGGCTGCTGGGTAATTTGATATCCATCTAAATCTTCATTCGTAGGCATCGAATTGAGCGAATGCTGCGCAGGTTCACTGAGTTACAAACCAAATGGACAGGTCTAGCTCATTGATCTGACGCAGTTGCTACCTCAGATTATAATGTGTTACGTAGAAGGTCTAGCTCATTGAAACTATTTTCGTAATAATAATATGTTAGTAAATACAATTATAGTACTAAATAGCATTTTGATTATTTTGTTAATCAAAACCTGTCTAAGCATTTAGCTTTTATTGTTTTGTTATTTTATGATATTTATTATTGCAGGGCAGAACACTTGATCAACAAGATACACTAGTTTTATTTTTCAAATGTGGTTTGAACTGTGTGACCAAGTAACCGCTATGTGAAAATCCAGCAATTGGCATGGGATAGATGGGGCAGGTTTGAGATCTAAGGAATTAACAAGAAAAAAACAGTTCTCAGCTGCATCACCAATGTCTGTACGTGAAATAATTTCTAAATATTTCCAATAGATGGCAGCATAAGACCATGAAGCATCAGTTATAGGCTACAAGCAGCAATATGATGGACATAAAATAGCATGCAACCACAGAMTATATGTCCCATGATTTTCTAAAATGGTCACTCATTACTTGAGTTAGCTATATATCTTGTATTAGGGCTGTGTTGCTTTCAGGAGAGAAAGAAATAGTGATTATAGCAGGTATTGAAACCTGGGTAAATAATCACTAGTCAGAACCTCATCCTTAGTATGCATGCATAATAAAAAATAAAAATAATTTTAATATCTGATATTGCAAATAAACAGCCTCGGAATTGTAAAGACAAGAGTGCGTCTTAAAGCCCACCAATAAATTACATCATGCAACCCTCCCGGTTAGTAAATTTACCTCAACATGCCCCTCGCTTGCTCGAGAAGGCAGAGTGAAGAATGATAGAGAAAGAAGGCAGAGCGGGTCGATGCTGGTTGATGAATTTGACAATGAATGTACTATGAAAATACGTTTTTCACGACCAGAGACGACTGAATTAATGTTCAGGCTTATTGATAATCGTTATGTTAATGAAGTATAATTTCAAAACATGAGCATAAAAACAGGTAATAATAAACATGAATCATCATTATATTACTTCACAGTAATCTGTTAAATACTTTTTCACTCCTTCCTCTTTCGTTAGCAGTGTGGAAAGGGACAGAAAGAAGCACACAGGAGTTTTCCTGTGAGGGGGAGTGGTGCTGTATCCAAGGAAATAAACTAAACTAATCTTCTGAAATGTCATTTGTGGTCTTATGCTGCCATCTATTGGAATTATGTAGCAACTGCAGTAGTACTGAATAATGTGTAATTCCTTACTAAAGTAGTAATTACTCAGATTTGCAAAATAAAACATTTTCTAGTTCATTTTACCACTTACAACCATAAAATAACTATTTATAGCATAACAAACAATTAAACTGAAATAAACCAAAAACACCATACATTTAGTTTATTTAGTTAATTACCAAATTGAGCCGGTCGGTCACATTT
>NW_019954105.1:0-1944 GCF_002910315.2 Salvelinus sp. IW2-2015
AATTCCCTGAAGGAATTCCCGATGACTTGTTTTTGGGCGATAAAGTGAATTGGAGTTTTGATCATGCAAAAACATAACTACCCACACAAGTGTCCTCTTGATGTGGTGCTCTGCTCTGGTGAATCTTAAAGCAGCTCGTCTCTTTGAATTAAAGCACACCCTGGACATGATTCACAACTTGGCCAGCTTGGATGGTTATCTAACTCTCAGTGTTGTTTGCTGAGGTCATGGGGTTTTTTTGGACTGAAAGCTAACGTTGTTTTTTTTTTTTTTTTTTTTTTTTTTTGTGTTTTTTTTTTTTTATTTTTTTTTTTTTTTTTTTTTTTTTTTTTTTTTTTTTTTTTTTTTTTCGTTTTTATTTTTTTGTTTTATTTTTTTTTTTTTTTTTTTGCCCGTCCAGTCCGTGGACCAGAGCAGGGCAGATGTCTGTTGTTGTAGCCTGGTCTTGTGCTGGTGCAGACTCCAGATAAGGACTAAGAGCAGGACAAATTCCATGGACATGGACACTACTGTGTGACTGGGCTATTGAGTCTTGACAGCGCGCCGCGGCTCCCGTGTCCCAGCTTCCCGCTGGCTCTATGGAGATTAAAGGCTTTTTTTTTGGATCAAGGCCAATCACCATCCATGCCAATACACCTAAACAGAAAAGCCTACAGCTGTACCCAATCCAGTGTTACCTTAACAGCTCCTTTCCTGGATCATGGTCAATATCACGCCATGATGGCCTAACTCATCCTGCTAATCAATTAAAACAACACACAAACAGGTCTTAACGGTTGCGAATATTGCCTCTCGGCACAGAAATTTGGTCGTACATTCAATGACACAGGCAGCCACGTCCACCCATGATACAAGCCGAGACATGATACAACAGTTGAGTGTTGCCTTACACGCGGCGGAAATCTGGTTGTGGCCCCTGCTATGCCAGTCTCTCTGTGAGTCTCCGGTGCGACAGAGGAGAGAGATTTCCCCAATAAATCAATGGAGAGAACTCTGTGTGCAGCAGAGGAAGCAACGCTGTTGGTATAACCCTGCTGCTCCACCACACTGTGACTGACATCTGTTCTGCAGTGTGAGTAGCAATGTTACCTGCTATGCAAACACTTAAAGGCACCCGTCTCTTTCTGTTTCCTCGTGGATTACTCAGAAGTTTTTTGCTCGTTCTGCCGCGGATGAAAAAGAAGGGCTCAAGTTCTGATAAGCAGCGCTCGCATTAGCAGACGAATTAAGAGTCCTGATGGATTCGAGTCGTTTGATCGTTTTAAGTGGCTTAAATGCCCCGATAATTAAAAGTTATTGCGAAGAGAATTTATACTTTTCATAACATTGAGACGTTGAGTAAAAAACAGTCAATGTTTACTGTGTTGCTAGGCTACCGTTTGGACTTCCTGTAGAAACCTACTCAAACTTCCTCCATCTTCTTAACCATGGCTCAAAATAAAGCCCACTTGCGCTGATCAATGAAATCAAGTCTGGTGGCTTCAATCAATCGGAACAGCCGACAGTGAATCGCTCCCCATTTGCTTTTTTTCTGTAGTTGCCCCCTGGTTCTCTGGAGGGGTGCTGGGTCATATTCCTGTCTGCTCCCCAGCTGAGGGGAGGCCAGCCTGGGATGAGACCAGCAGAGTTGTCCCCTCTCCCTCTGCCCCATCTGTTGGTTGTACTGTGCTGCCCGGAGCAGGCACATCACAGACATGGTGTTTGAATATTTGATACCGGCCTAATTAACTATGCCCTTTTACTGGAGACGATGAACTGCTATTCTCCTGAGCCGGGCCCCTGCTGGCTTCAAGGCTACGCAGCCAAGGTTGTTGTTTTGCTGTCACGTTGGAGCTCTGCGTCGCCTGGTTGGAGCTCTGCGTCGCCTGGGTGGAGCTCTGCGTCGCCTGGGTGGAGCTCTGCGTCGCCTGGGTGGAGCTCTGCGTCGCCTGGGTGGAGCTCTGC
>NW_019954106.1:0-1943 GCF_002910315.2 Salvelinus sp. IW2-2015
TTGGGTGAAGTAGACTGTAGTAGAGTTCATTCTCTTTTAGGTGAAGTAGACTGTAGTAGGGTTCATTCTCCTTTAGGTAAAGTAGACTGTAGTAGGGTGCATTCTCTTTTGCAAATGAAAGGTAGCCTAATTCCTATGGTAATGCCAACATGCAAATATCAACTGTAATCATTTGGAGAATTTTTCTCAATATAAGGATAAATGCAACAGTTTATATTCCTAACTTTTGTAGCCTAATACGCCCATTTCTTCTTACTCCAAAGTCGTCGCCTCTTTGAACACATTTATCACAGGACAATAAGGCCAACATTTGTTGTTTATTTTCCTGTCGACCATTTGGTCCTTAATTTCCTCTCTTGCTTTGATGCAATTTTCTACAGTGAGAATCGCGTGCCATATGTTCAACTGCATAGGCTGCGAATAGGCTACATCCTGGAAGCAACATCGACACACTATTCCTCAAAGAGAATTGGAGATGAATAGAGTGGCAATCCATGGTAAGTAGTCTCAAGGTTCGAGTGATCATCTTTAAAGAGATACTTCATGGTTTTGACAACGAAGTCAAACTCATTCCAGTCAGATGAACTCATGGATACCATTATGTCTCTGCATYCAGTATGAAAGAAGTTAGAGGCAGTTCTGTGATCCAAGGCTAACCAGCGTTAGCGCAATAACTGGAAGTCTATGGTATCTACTAGCATACTAGCAGTTACTATAGACGTCCAGCCATTGTGCTAACACTAGTTAGCAATTGCGCTAACGCTTGTTAGCAACTTTCTTCAAACTGCAGGCAGAGACATACAAATGGTAGGCCTATTCAAGAGTTCATCTGACTCTGGGGAAGTAGACAAAGGCTTCATTGCCAAAACCCTGAAGTATCCCTTTAACATGCGAGAGCTGTTCACAGAGAAATATATTTAATGGGTGTGCTAATCCTTTCCCTGAACCACTATTGTGCCCTCTCCCTCTCCTCCTCTCTGTTTGATCCCCATGCAAATACACGCACTTTGATCCAGGAGGACGAATTTGAAGTAGGCCAACTAGATCTCAGCAATAGTCCAACGTTTTACACCTAAATTGGGAGGAAATTAATTGAAGATTTCTATTTGACCAAAAAGTTTCACAAATTTCATACTACATCCTACATATTGGTCTTTGGTTGCATGATTTTGTCTCAGTTTGAATTTGGTACATTCAAGCCTTATGTTGGCAGCAACTGTTCTCAGTAGATTACACACACACAATTAGGGTGTCAATGTCAATTATAAGCACACACGAATATAAGAGACCATTTGTTTCATAGCAGGCTTGCTGGGATGCATGGTGTTCAACAGAAAATGTAATTGTTTATTATGTCTATGTAATTGTGTTCCGTGTCAGGCAACATATGGGGTGATGGCATGGAAAGATGTGAGGACCAGGAGTTACATTTCACTTGTGGTGTCATTAAATCATCAGACTGCTGCTCACTTTAAGGTTTAGATTTGGTCAAGCTTTATGGACGGTGGTGTTGTGTTGTGGTTTTTAATTTAACCTTTGTTAGACACCATCAACTTTAAGTTTCCAGCAATTTAACAAAATCATTTAAATTGAGAAGACAGTCTTTGCAGAACAGAGTATCATATTGTATTATAGTGTGTGTGTGTGTGTGTGTGTGTGTGCGTCTGTGTGTGTGTGTGTGCGTGTGTGTGTGTGTGTGTGTGTGTGTGCGCATATGTAAGGAGGGAGAGGTAGATGGGGGTTAACCTCTGTGTTTTCCTTGCTTGGCCATTATAGACATTGTCCATTGCTTAGCAGAGAGAGCTGAAGTCTGACATTGCCAACCACATTTAACTATTAAAAGTGAGTGTGAGTTTTCTTTGGAACATGTCGCTGGGACACAGTAACTGGAGTTAAATCCACATGCATCTGTTCGCGTACGGTTGAACGAGCTGCTGGCTTCC
>NW_019954107.1:0-1942 GCF_002910315.2 Salvelinus sp. IW2-2015
GCAGTCTGCAGGGCCGTAGGGAGACCGGGCAACGGGATGAGACGGCAGGACTTAGAAAACCGATCCACAACGACCAAGATCGTAGTACTTCCCTGGGACGGGGGAAGATCGGTAAGAAAGTCCACCGATAAGTGCGTCCACGGCCGTTGTGGAATGGGGAGGGGCTGTAACTTCCCTCTAGGCAAGTGCCGAGGAGCCTTGCTCTGAGCGCACACCGAGCAGGAGGAGACATAAAATCTCACGTCCTTAGCCAACGTGGGCCACCAGTATCTCCCTCTAAGACTCTGCACTGTCCTCTCGATGCCAGGATGACCCGAGGAGGGGAGAGTATGAGCCCAACGGATTAGCTTATCCTGGACCCCCCCCGGCACGTACTGAACCCCCGCTGGACAGTTAGGGGGGGTCTGCTCTAACCGTGAGGCTCTCTCTATCTCCGCGTCCACCTCCCATACCACCGGTGCCACGAGACATGAAGGTGGAATGATGGGAGTTGGCTCAACAGACCGCTCCTCGGTATCATAGAGGCGGGACAGCGCGTCGGCTTTGGTGTTTTGGGAGCCTGGTCGGTACGAGATGGTGAACTGAAACCGGGTGAAAAACATGGCCCATCTAGCCTGACGCGGATTTAGTCTCCTCGCTGCCCGGATGTACTCGAGATWACGATGGTCAGTCCAGATGAGAAAAGGGTGTTTCGCCCCCTCAAGCCAATGTCTCCACACCTTCAGAGCCYTGACTACAGCTAACAACTCCCGGTCCCCCACSTCATWGTTTCGCTCCGCCGGACCGAGCTTCCTCGAAAAGAAGGCACAAGGGCGGAGCTTGGGTGGTACGCCCGAGCGCTGGGACAGCACGGCCCCGACCCCCGCCTCGGACGCGTCCACCTCCACTATGAACGCTAAASAGKGGTCCGGATGCGCCAAMACGGGYGCATTGGTGAACAGCTCCTTCAGACGACTGAAAGCTCTGTCCGCCTCTGCTGACCAACGCAAGCGCACCGGTCCTCCCTTCAGCAGTGAGGTAATGGGAGCAGCCACCTGACCAAAACCCCGGATAAACCTCCGGTAGTCATTGGCAAACCCTAAAAACCGCTGCACCTCTTTCACCGTGGTCGGAGTCGGCCAATTACGCACGGCTGTAACGCGGTCATCCTCCATCACCACCCCGGAGGTGGAAATACGATAACCCAGGAAGGAAACGGCCTGTTTGAAGAACTCACATTTCTCCGCTTTGCAATACAGGTCATGCTCCAGCAGTCGCCCAAGTACCTTACGCACCAGAGACACATGCGCCGCGCGTGTGGCAGAGTAGATCAAGATGTCATCGATGTACACTACCACTCCCTGCCCGAGCAGGTCTCGGAGAATCTCATCTACGAAGGATTGAAAGACAGCTGGAGCATTTTTCAACCCATATGGCATGACGCGGTACTCATAATGGCCAGATGTAGTACTAAATGCGGTTTTCCACTCATCTCCTCCCCGGATACGCACCAGATTATACGCACTCCTCAGGTCCAATTTTGTGAAGAAGCGTTCCCCGTGAACTGATTCCACCGCCGTTGCGATGAGAGGTAGTGGGTAACTAAACCCCACTGTGATGGAATTTAGACCTCCATAATCAATGCACGGGCGTAAACCGCCATCTTTCTTCTTCACAAAAAAGAAGCTCGAGGAGACAGGTGATGCGGAGGGCCGAATGTATCCCTGTCCCAGTGATTCAGTAACATATGTCTCCATAGCCACTGTTTCCTCCTGGGACAATGGATACACGTGACTCCTAGGAAGTGCAGCGTTCTCCAGGAGGTTTATCGCGCAGTCCCCTCTACGATGGGGTGGTAATTGGGTCGCCTTCTTTTTACTGAAGGCGATAGCCAAATCGGCATATTCAGATGGAATGCGCACGGTGGAAACCTGGTCTGGACTCTCCACCGTAGTCGCACCAA
>NW_019954108.1:0-1942 GCF_002910315.2 Salvelinus sp. IW2-2015
TAATACTAATAGGCTAATACTAATACGTTAATACTAATAGGCTAATACTAATATGTTAATAGTAATAGGCTAATACTAATAGGCTAATACTAATAGACTACTACAATACATGATAAGTTATAAAGACACTACTGTGTGTGTTTTAAATCACATTTAGCTGAGCCTACATGAAGGCCAAATGGACATGTCTGAATCGTGTTACTGTTACTGCCATATCCATACATAGGCAGTCACAATATAAAAGAAAAGCAAGCTATCTTAAGACCAAGGGCAAGCTATAGGACCCATTCTGACGTGCAAGTGGTGTCTACCTGTGCAGCCAATAGATTGATTGATTGTCCTCTGCAATGTGAGAAGGAGGAAGCTACTTTCTCATGCAAGAGGATCAATCTGCACTGCAAGGTGAATCTATTGGCGCTAATCGGCTAATCACATGGCTAAAGGTGAGGTCCGCCTGCAAAGCTCTCTGATTTTAACCTTGACTAGGGTTGTATTGGATACATGGAGCAGTTACAGGGGGCACTTTTAAAACCTCAACACTGAACTTAGTCTGCTTAAAGTCTGGCTACGTCTTGATCCACTGCCAGGAGTTTACGCGTATGGTATGGACAAAGAAGACAGATCTATAGAATTATGTGTGTGTTTCTGTTCTCTGTCTATAACCAGGTTTACATCTGTCATGCTCGTTATAATGAGTGGATGAAGATGCAGCGTGGTATAGTTCCATCCTCTTTATTAGGTAGTGAAACACAAAGAAAACAATAAAGCTCAAAACGAAACGTGAAGCTCATGTAGTGCTCGCAGGCAACTATACATAGACAAGATCCCACAAAGCACAATGGGGAAATGGCTGCTTAAATATGATCCCCAATCAGAGACAACGATAAACAGCTGCCTCTGATTGGGAACCATACCAGGCCAACATAGAATTATAATCACCTAGATAACCCACCCTAGTCACACCCCGACCTAACCAATATAGAGAATAAAAAGCTCTCTATGGTCAGGGCGTGACAGTACCCCGGCCAAAGGTGCGGACTCCGGCCGCAAAACCTCACTCAATAGGGGAGGGTCCGGGTGGGCATCTACCATTGGGGGCGGCTCCGGTGCGGGGTGAAGTACCCACTCTGCTCGCAGATACGTCATCTTCCATGGCGGCTCTGGTGCGGGGATCGTCGCTGGAAGCTCCGGACCGTGGATCCTAGCTGGAGGAACCGGACCGTGGCTCGTCGCCGGAGGAACCGGACTGTGGGTCGTCGCCGGAGGAACCGGACCGAGGGTCATCGCCGTAGGAACCGGACCGTGGGTCGTTGCCGGGGGCTCCGGACCGTGGATTGTCGCCGGGAGGAACAGGACCGTAGATCGTCGCCGAGGACTCCAGACCGTGGATCGTTGCCGGAGGAACCGGACCGTGGATCTTTGCCAGAGGCACCGGACCGTGGATCGTCGCCGGAGGCACCGGACCGTGGATCGTCTCAGGAGGTTCTGGACTGTGGACCGTCTCAGGAGGTTCCGGTCTATGGACAGTCTCAGGAGGTTCCGGACTGTGGACCGTTGTTGGAGGTTCCGGACTGTGGACCGTCGCTGGAGGTTCCGGACTGTGAAACGTCGCCGGAAGCTCCGGACTGGGAACTGTCGCCGGAAGCTCCGGACTGGGAACAGTCGCCGGAAGCTCCGGACTGGGAACTGCCGCCGGAAGCTCCGGACTGGGAACTGTCGCCGGAAGCTCCGGACTGAGAACTGTCGCCGTAAGCTCTGGACTGGGAACTGTCGCTGGAAGCTCTGGACTGTGGAGGCGCACTGGAGGCCTGATGCGTGGGGCCGGTACAGGTGGCACCGGGCTGGTAACACGCACCTCAGGGCGAGTGCGGGGAGGAGGCACAGGACGCACTGGACTGTGGAGGCTCACTGGAGGCCTGATGCGTGGGACCGGTACAGGTGG
>NW_019954109.1:0-1942 GCF_002910315.2 Salvelinus sp. IW2-2015
AA
The DNA here is from genome assembly GCF_002910315.2 of Salvelinus sp. IW2-2015. Classification (NCBI taxonomy): domain Eukaryota; kingdom Metazoa; phylum Chordata; class Actinopteri; order Salmoniformes; family Salmonidae; genus Salvelinus; species Salvelinus sp. IW2-2015. The sequence goes on from NW_019954109.1 coordinate 3, forward strand.
TAGCCCTTTAACAGGTCAAATTTACTCACAAATCTAGCTGCCCCGACTTGATCAACGCAGTCCTCCATCCGAGGAAGAGGAAATGAATCTGGCTTAGTGACACTGTTGACCTTACGGTAGTCTGTACAAAATCTGTTTGTTCCATCTGGTTTTCTGACCAAGATACAGGGAGAAGCCCAACTGGAGAAAGAAGGCTCTGCTATCTTACTCTCCAGCATGTATCTGACCTCAGCATCCAGACAATGCAGTTTCTCTAAAGAAACTCTATAGAACCGCTGACGAATGGGGTCAGCATCTCCAACGTCAATATCATGTTCTATCAAGTTTGTACGTGTAGGTGTATCAGAAAACAAACCTGGAAATCTCCGAATCAGACCAACCATCTCTTCCCGCCTATCAACGGGTAGATGAGTGAGAATGCTGCCCAAATTATCCAGTGTCTCTGAATTTTTCAATCTACCCTGCAGTATGCAATCGTCGGGACCAGGAACATCTTCCTCCTCATTCGTAGACCTATCCTGAGAAGAATCCAAGGGAATAACGGTTTCAGCCAAAAGAARAGGTTTACCGTCCTCTATAGATTCCCACTGTTCAGTCTCTGAGGAACGTGCATAATAGGGTTTTAACAAATTTACATGGCACAGCTGGTGTGCTTTCCTCCGTTCTGGAGTGGCAACTAGATAATTTTGCTCAGTGTACTTGCGCACCACTGTATATGGACCTTGAAACTTGGCTTCAAAAGGAGAACCAACAATTGGCAGCAGAGCAAGAACCTGGTCACCTGGACTAAAGTGACGTGGCTCAGRTCGGCGATCAAATATGCCTTTCATCCTCTCCTGTGAAGATGATAGCTTRTCTTTAGCCATTTCGCCAGCGYCATACAAGCGGCGCCGGAAATCACACACATACGATAACAAAGACTGAGGAGGCTCGGGAGACTTCCAGTCATCCTGAAGAACAGATAGAAGTCCACYCACCCTATGTCCAAACACAAGGTCATTTGGACTAAAACCGGTGCTCTCCTGTGAAACCTCCCTAGCGGCTAACAATYACCAAGGCAACCCCTCCTCCCAATCCTTATCCATCTCAGTACAATAACTTCTCAACAAAGACTTAAGTGTTTGATGGAAACGTTCTAATGCTCCTTGACTTTGCGCGTGATAGGCGCTAGCCAGATTGTGCTTAATATGGAGCTGTTGGAGAACCTGACCAAACAGATTAGAGGTGAAATTAGACCCTTGATCACTCTGAATGACCTTAGGTATTCCAAACAGTGACAGAAACTGAGTCAAAGCTTTTAACACAGACTTAGTCGTGATAGAKCGGAGAGGATAGGCTGCTGGAAACCTTGTGGTCTGACACATCACAGTGAACAGGTAACTACTACCCTTTTTAGAACGAGGCAACGGACCCACACAGTCAATAATCAGATACTCAAAAGGTTGGCTGAGTACAGGAATAGGAAACAGTGGTACCGGCTTAATAGCTTGATTAGGTTTCCCAGTTAATTGACAGGTGTGACAAGTTTTGATGAAATCAGAAACATCCCTCTTTAATCTAGGCCAAAAGAAATGTCTTAATATGCGATGGTATGTTTTCCCTACACCCATATGTCCAGCAACATCATTGTGAGAAGTTGTCAACACCAACTCACYAAGWTTTACTGGTACCACAACCTGACTAATCGCCTCCCCTAGAAAACAACTACCATGAGACACCCACTTTCTCATCAGGACATCATCCTGGAGAAAATAACCATGGGCGACATCTCCCAACTGTTCCACAGGCACAATTTGGTCACGCAACTCTTCTAATGTGGYGTCAGTCCGTTGCGCYTTGATTAGATCTGAGCGGTTAACAGATAACGGAATAACAGGGAAAGCAGTGGCATACTTCTCATTAGTCGGCACAGTGACCAGTTCGCCACGGCTCATAGAACG
>NW_019954110.1:0-1942 GCF_002910315.2 Salvelinus sp. IW2-2015
GTCAGGTTTACATCTAAATATTGTGAAACGTATGTGATTAAACATGAAACTATTTGTGAAAAGATGTAATGTGATGTTAACCTTCTAAATGAGAAAATATGGGTTTTCATATAAAGTGGCCACGCCCACGTGAGCATAGACATTACGTCGGCGTCATGGACRGCCCTTTTCTCAGAAGTGTATAAAAACCCACTCCTGATGAAATTTACATTAGACCAGAAAATACGGAGCTGACGCTACATGTTGAAATTGTTAAGAACTACAATTCTCTAAGTCACGGAGACAGACCATACAGCTGGAAATTACGTAAGTCTAGTACGAGAATACCGACAACTGTGGAAGCATCTATTCTATGCAACAACCATATCTACACCTGACGTATCCATTACAACAGACACTATCGGGAACCGCTTAGAAAGCGACAACTACGAAAGACATTGTGGCTTCTAGGGATGTTAACCAGAGACTCTCTGATGAACTGACTCTCCAGCAGACAGACKGGCYATTCCAACAGAGAAGACAACGACATAAGGGCGTAAATATATACATTGCAATTATTCTCGAATGAGCGGCTGTTCATGTGCAAAGGATTAGCATTTCAACTAATATAATTATCAACTGTGTGTAGTAAATCCATTTTGTCTCTCCCGCTCTTTTCCTGTCCCCTCCCCTTTCCATTGTCTACCAAGCCGTCATACCGGTTTAGCCCACTAGGGACTTATCAATGCATTACTGTTTGTTCGTTATGTATTTCTGTGATTATTTAGCCCACTAGGGACTTACCAATATCTACTGTTTGTTCGTTATGTATTTCTGTGATTATTTAGTTAGTTAGTAAATAAATAATTAAGACAATTTGTATATAGCTGATTCATCATTTAGGCTAGGGTTCATGCAGATATTCAATGTTCAGTAATGATGTTCAGTAATGAGAATGTTCAGTAATGAGAAGGTTCAGTAATGAGAACTGACGAGGTAATAATGATACATTAATAGAAGAAGAATCGATAAATATGAAAATATCTGAAGAGTCGATTCGGGAAATAGAGATTTTCCCGTGGTGCCCTGACGTCCTAGTTAATTAAAGTTGACATGATTCGTTTAATCACGTAATAATACTTACACAGAGAATTGATTTGATAAAATAAGTCTTCACATTTAATGATAGTCACAGACACGACAATTGTATCGAGGCAGAGATCTGGGAAAGGGTACCGAAACATTTCTGCAGCATTMAAGGTCCCCAAGAACACAGTGGCCTCCATCATTTTTAAATGGAAGAAGTTTGGAACCACCAAGACTCTTCCTAGAGTTGGCCGCCCGGCCAAACTGAGCAATCGGGGGAGAAGGGCCTTGGTCAGGGAGGTGGCGAAGAACCCAATGGTCACTCTGATAGAGCATCACATCTGGAGGAAACCTGGCACAATCCCTACGGTGAAGCATGGTGGTGGTAGTTTCATGCTGTGGGGATGTTTTTCAGCAGCAGGGACTGGGAGACTAGTCAGGATCGAAGGAAAGATGAAATACAGAGAGATCCTTGATGAAAACCTGCTCCAGAGCGCTCAGGACCTCAGACTGGGGAGAAGTTTCACCTTCCAACAGGACAACAACCCTATGCACACAGCCAAGACCACACAGGAGTGGCTTCGGGACAAGTCTCCGTAAGTCCTTGAGTGGCCCAACCAGAGCCCGGACTTGAACCCAATCGAACATCTCTGGAGAGACCTGAAATTAGTTGTGCAGCGACGCTCCCCATCCAACCTGACAGAGCTTGAGAGGATCTGCAGAGAAGAATGGGTGAAACTCCCCAAATACAGGTGTGCCAAGCTTGTAGCTTCATACCCAAGAAGACTAGAGGCTACAATTGCTGCCAAAGGTGCTTCAACAAAGTACTGAGTAAAGGGTCTGAATACTTATGTAAATGTAATATTTCTGTTTTTTA
>NW_019954111.1:0-1942 GCF_002910315.2 Salvelinus sp. IW2-2015
CAGGATTTAATAGTACTACTGTACAGGATTTAATAGTACTACTGTACAGGATTTAATAGTACTACTGTACAGGATTTAATAGTACTACTGTACAGTTATTGGACTGAGAAATGACACTAATTTAAGCATTATTGTAATTTTAAGCATTATGAGTTGGGTTAAGGTTATGTGTGCATGATTATGATGATGTGTGTATATGTACAGTTGAAGTCGGAAGTTTACATACACCTTAGCCAAATACATTTAAACTCAGTTTTTCACAATTCCTGACATTTAATCAGAGTAAAATTCCCTGTCTTAGGTCAGTTAGGGTCACAACTTTATTTTAAGAATGTGAAATGTAATAGTAGAGAGAAGGATTTATTTCAGATTTTAAATTCTTTCATCACATAAATCACACCACTTTATTTTAAGAATGTGAAATGTTAGAATAATAGTAGAGAGAATGATTTATTTCAGGTTTTATTTTTTTCATCTCGTTCCCAGTGGGTCAGAATTTACATACACTCAATTAGTATTTGGTAGCATTGCCTTTAAATTGCTTAACTTGGGTCAAATGTTTCAGGTAGCCTTCCACAAGCTTCCCACAATAAGTTGGGTGAATTTTGGCCCATTCCTCCTGACAGAGCTGGTGTAACTGAGTTAGGTTTGTAGGCCTCCTTGCTCGCACACACTTTTTCAGTTCTGCCCACACATTTTCTATTGGATTGAGGTCAGGGCTTTGTGATGGCCACTCCAATACCTTGATTTTGTTGTCCTTAAGCCATTTTGCCACAACTTTGGAAGTATGCTTGGGGTCATTGTCCATTTAGAAGAACCATTTGCAACCAAGCTTTAACTTTCTGACTGATGTCTTGAGATGGTGCTTCAATATATCCACATAATTTTCCATCCTCATGATGCCATCTATTTTGTGAAGTGCACCTTGCAGCAAAGCACACCCACAACATGATGCTGCCACCCCCGTGCTTCACGGTTGGGATGGTGTTCTTCGGCTCGCAAGCCTCCCCTTTTTTCCTCCAAACATAACGATGGTCATTATGGCCAAACAGTTCTATTTTTGTTTCATCAGACCAGAGGACATTTCTCCTAAATGTATGATCTTTGTCCCCATGTGCAGTTGCAAACCGTAGTCTGGCTTTTTTATGGTGGTTTTGAAGCAGTGGCTTCTTCCTTGCTGAGCGGCCTTTCAGGTTATGTCGATATAGGACTCGTTTTACTGTGGATATAGATACTTTTGTACTTGTTTCCTCCAGCATCTTCACAAGGTCCTTTGCTGTTGTTCTGCGATTGATTTACACTTTTCGCACCAAAGTACGTTCCTCTCTAGGAGACAGAACGCGTCTCCTTCCTGAGATGTATGAAGGCTGCGTGGTCCCATGGTGTTTATACTTGCGTACTATTGTTTGTAAAGCGTTATTTTATTGGCTTTCGTGACAATCCTAATTTGGGGCTAAGATGTTGTAGCATTGAATGCTACACTCACAAAAGCTTGGATTTTCTTTTCTGTAAAGTATATTTTCAAATTCTGACATGCTAGGTGGATTAAGCAAATAAACTTAGCTGTGTTTTGGTAAATTTCACTTGTGATTACATGATTATAAATTATTTTTTTGAAATATTTATGGCCATTTGGCACCTTGCAATTCTAAGCGGTTGTTTAGGAAAGTGTCCCGTAAAAGGATCCGTAGCGCACGAGAAGTTAAACAGCTTGGAACATACCACGAAAATTGTCATGGATTTAGAAGCTTCTGATAGGCTAATTTGACATCATTTCAGTAATTGGAGGTGTATCTGTGGATGTATTTAAGCCTTACTCTTCAAACTCAGTGCTCCAGTCCAATGGGAAAATCAAAAAGAAATCAGCAAGACTCAGAAAAAAATCTGTCTGGTTCATCTTTGGAGCAATTTCAAACGCCTGAAGTACACGTTCCATCTGTAC
>NW_019954112.1:0-1942 GCF_002910315.2 Salvelinus sp. IW2-2015
AACCAACTCATCATCAAGCTATGATTATTTGAATCAGGTGTGTAGTACTAAGGCAAAGACAAAAACATGCACCCAGGGTGGGCCCCAGCAACGAGTTTGGGAAACCCTGGCCTATCTTATTAACGTGTGTGTGTGTGTATGCGCGTGCATATATAGGTAACATAACCATTACATTTTCAGTGTTATTTTAGCCAGTATTATTACTGTTAAATGTTACATTTCTTATTTCAAGGGAAATGTGCAGTATCTATAGTGTTCTAAAGTATTTCATCTCAGTGTTGTCTGGTTATTGTGATAAATTGCAGAAGAGTTTATGCAAGAGTTTGTGCTCCAAAAGTATTTTGCAAGGTAGGCCATTCTGAAAAGAGACTAAAAGCAGTATTATCATGTTTTGTATGGGATATGAAGTACTCTCCCTGACAACAGCCATCATAGGCGTTATGGCAGTGGCCAAACACATGCCAGTGCCAATGTGGTGAAAATATGTTACTTTTCAGAAAGTGCCTTTAATTTTCCTATTATAACAGATTAATCATTTTGTAGGTTAATATAATGTGTTTGTAAACAAAGATGGAAGAATTTCTCATGACTTTTTACATTTACATTTTATTTTGTGTAATAAAAATGTTCAACATTTACTAAACCCTTTGTCAATGGAGTGCTTTGTCCTTTGAGGAATAGCTATATGAAGGATTTTACTTTGTTTGGGAATAACTGTACGTTGTGGAAATATCAGATAGAAATAAATTATGTAGAATGAAAATGCCTCTGACAGGTGGAACAATGAATCATGTCAGCTCTATTCATTACTATTTCTATCAGCAACGTGGCCTGGGTCTTAGCCTTTGGGAGAACCTGTGGAGAGGAGGGGGTTAATGGCCAATGTGATTATCTAGATCTTGTGATCCAGAGCTGTCCCATGAATGAGTGCCTTTTATGTGCAGTAAGCAGACTGCATCTCAGCTGGTAGACCTGCCTGAAAACCACCTCACTACACATCTTGGTGAGTTGGGTCAAATTAATGATTGTTTGTTAATAGATATGTTTATGATGTGCTGTATGTTTTGTTTTTGAATGCTGTTTTAAGTTGACCTGTTTAATATTAATGGTCCTATGTATCTCTGACAAGTTTAAGAGACAGCTCTGCTTTCTTCGTATTATACCTTGAGCGATGTAGATTGTTTTTTTTAAGATTGCTGGCATACAAGCATTTTTTTTTATATGATATTTTTGATGGCAAGATTTTATGATGTTGTAAGAACAGGTGGATCTGCCTTGATTATCTTCAGTTGAATTAAATGCAAAAGTTTTTAACGGGCGCTCTAATTTCCAGAGCAAATTACAGGGAGAAATAGGTTTAAGTGCCTTGCTCAGAGGGCACATTGACAGATTTTTCACCTAGTTGGCTTGGATTCACCAGCAATTTTTGTTTACTGGCACGAAGGCTCTATAATCACTAGGATTGACCTGCCGCTGAAGTTAATTATCATGCACAGGCATTTGTCTGGGTTCTAACTAACTACTAGTGGATCATTCATGAGTGTTTTTTTGACCTCCAATACCTCAGCGCTGGATCTAAGGATGAATGACTATTAATACACATGAGAACAGGCACTGCTGGTTGACCTACTTGTATGCTCCAAAATAACAGGATTAGGTGAACTGAATGAAACTGAATACACTCGGTGGTGGTAAAAGTAATGTATTGTATTCCTCTAGCGCAGCAACAGTTTTGGATTCTGTTATGTGTGTAGTTTTTGACCCGATGCGTTCCCTTCACTTCAGTCAACATTCCAAAAGTTAAGATGTACAACATGTCTCAAAAGGTGAAAATTTAGGGGAATTGTTGAGGGTATTCAATGATGGTCCTGAAGGGCTACTGGCACTGCTTGCTTTTTGCATTCATCCCGCTGAGCAGGGACTAATACTATTGTAAATAATT
>NW_019954113.1:0-1941 GCF_002910315.2 Salvelinus sp. IW2-2015
TATAGTGTGTGTGAATGCGTGTAACTGTTTTGAGGCTATGTGAATTTCTTGTATGTGTTTATTTTTTGGTTCACACAGTAGTAGATTGATGCGTGTGTGGCATTTACTCTGTAAATAATGTGTGTGTGTGTGTGCGTGCAGAAGGACAGAGGAGGGCTTGTCCGAGGAGGAGTGTAGCCATGTGTATCCTTTGGTGTTTGCCTCCCGCAGAGGCCTGGCATCTGCTGCTGGTGCCTTCCTCTACCACAAGTCAGTCATCTCTACATCCTTAAACCATCTCTAACTCTCTCTATCCTCTCTCCGTCCCACATGATATCCCTTTATCCTCTAGCCATCCCTACCACTATCACTTAAAAATATCAATCTATCTTGTGTGTGTCAGGCTGTGTAGTGCGATGAGCAGCGAGCCACAGGAGGCAGACATGGGCGGCCGCCGGGCCGCCTTCTTCAACCTGCTGGTCTCCTTTTACATCCAGAGTGAGGTAAAGCGCACTACATTGCTGCCTGCCATAAGATGAGGAACAGAGTCTGACAGACCAACGAAGCTGCACACCTCTATTGTTATTGTTCAATGTATGGTTATTTTGACCCTTAATTATTGTTGTTACTGTTGTCCCGTTGATAATATTGATGATTATTATTTTAATTATGTTGATATTGTAAATCTCCAAAATAAGCTTTGGCAATATGTACACTACTGTTCAAAAGTTTGGGGTCACTTAGAAATGTCCTTGTTTTTTAAAGAAAAGCCTGTTTCTTTGTCCATTAAAATAACATCAAATTGATCAGAAATACAGTGTAGACATTGTTAATGTTGTAAATTACTATTGTAGCTGAAAACGTCAGATTTTTTATGGAATATCTACAGAGGCCCATTATCAGCAACCATCACTCCTGTGTTCTAAGTTTATAATTTTAAAAGGCTAATTGATCATTAGAAAACCCTTTTGCAATTATGTTAGCACAGCTGAAAACTGTTGTCCTGATTAAAGAAGCAGTAAAACTGGCCTTCTTTAAACTAGTTGTGTATCTGGAGCATCAGCATTTGTGGGTTCGATTACAGGCTCAAAATGGCCAGAAACAAATAACTTTCTTCTGAAACTCGTCAGTCTATTCTTGTTCTGAGAAATGAAGGCTATTCTATGTGAGAAATTGCCAAGAAACTGACGATCTCGTACAACGCTGTGCACTACTCCCTTCACAGAACAGTGCAAACTGGCTAACCAGAATAGAAAGAGGAGTGGGAGACCCCGGTGCACAATTAAGCAAGAGGACAASTACATTAGAGTGTCTAGTTTGAGAAACAGACGCCTCAAAAGTCCTCAACTGGCAGCTTCATTAAATAGTACCCGCAAAACACCAGTCTCAACGTCAACAGTGAAGAGGCGACTCCGGRATGCTGGCCTTTTAGGCAGAGTTGCAAAGAAAAAGCCATATCTCAGACTGGCTAATAMAAATTAAAGATTAAGATGGGCAGAAGAACAGACACTGGACAGAGAAAGATTGGAAAAAGTGTTTGAGGTGTTCGGATCACAAAGAAGAACATTCGTGAGACAGAAAAATGAAAAGATGCTGGAGGAGTGCTTGACGCCATCTGTCAAGTGTGGTGGAGGCAATGTGATGGTCTGGGGGTGCGTTGGTGGTGGTCAAGTGGGAGATTTGTTCAGGGTAAAAGGGATCTTGAAGAAGGAACGCTATCACTCCATTTTACAACGCCATGCAATACCCTGTGGACAGCGCTTAATTGGATCCAATTTCCTCCTTGTAGTAACCTGGTATATTTATGTTTACCAATAGATGGCAGTATTGACTCAAGACGGGGGTTTGCTTCCCTCTATCCGTAGCTATTTCCTATGTCTGCCTATTTAACTATGATTAAGAAAGCTTCAGGTAGTTTAAGCCAGGTGCATAAGAGAATGTAAATCTAAGTTACAATTAAAT
>NW_019954114.1:0-1940 GCF_002910315.2 Salvelinus sp. IW2-2015
AAAAATGTCCTGGAACTTGCAGGTGCCTTGGTGGAAGAGTGGGGTAACATCTCACAGCAAGAACTAGCAAATCTGGTGCAGTCCATGAGGAGGAGATGCACTGCAGTACTTAATGCAGCTGGTGACCACACCAGATACTGACTGTTACTTTTGATTTTGACCCCCCCTTTGTTCAGGGACACATTATTCCATTTCTGTTAGTCACATGTCTGTGGAACTTGTTCAGTTTGTCTCAAATGTTGATTCTTGTTATGTTCATACAAATATTTTCACATTATGTTTGCTGAAAATAAATGCAGTTGACAGTGAGAGGGCGTTTCTTTTTTTGCTGAGTTTATATATATATATATATATATTGAGTCTACATTGAGTAGACAAAACATTAAGAACACCTGCTCTTTCCATGACATAGACTGATCAGGTGAATCCAGATGAAAGCTATGATCCCCTATTGATGTCACCTGTTAAATCCACTTCAATCAGTGCAGATGAAGAGGAAGAGACGGGTTAAAGAAGGACTTTCAAGCCTCGAGACAATTGAAACATGGATTGTGTATGTGTCCCATTCAGAGGACAAATGGACAAGACAAAAAGACTTAAGTGCCTTTGAACAGGGTACGGTAGAGATCTGCAACACTGCTGGGTTTTTCACGCTCAACAGTTTCCCATGTGTATCAAGATTGATCCACCACTCAAAGGACATCCAGCCAACTTTCGACACCTGGTAGAGTCCATGCCCCGTCAAAWTGAGGTTGTTCTGAGGGCAAAAGAGAGTGCAACTCAATATTAGGACATTTTCATATTGTTTTGTACACTCAGTTTCTAAGCAGTAGATTGCCATTAAGTACCTTTCAAAGTGAAGGAGAGAAGACCTAGATGGGAGTAATGAAATCAGATTTCAAACTTGGTACCTGGCTGGTTCTGGTTGAAGTTTATTGGCTTTAAGTGAGCTACTTAAATCTCAAATTTACCCCAATGAGCAATGAGTCTGTCTTTGAACTTTGAATAATGAATAATACACATTGTTTAAAAGAACGAACAGGAGAACAAGGCAGACTGTATCTGATACGCTTCATAAAACCTGAATGCCATAAAGGTGTCCATACTAAGAGCTGTTCCCTATTCCTTACAGCAGGGATCATCAAGGCTGTTCCTATTCTTACAGCAGGGATCATCAAGGCTGTTCCCTATTCCTTACAGCAGGTATCATCAAGACTGTTCCCTATTCCTTACAGCAGGGATCCTCAAGACTGTTCCCTATTCCTTACAGCAGGGATCATCAAGACTGTTCCCTATCCTTACAGCAGGGTCATCAAGGCTGGTCACCTATTCTTCACGCGTCACACTCCAGCAGACATACAGAGACATACTCCTTATTACACTTACCACGAAGACGTCCAAATCCAAGCTCCTATCCCATACCTCTACGCGTCATACCAAGCATCGAAGACAAGCCTCAATCAGCACTCAACCTTCCCATCCATTACTTGCAACTCACCACATAACAGCAATAGGGCAATCGTACAACAGAGGCCTAGCATATCACGCGGCGATCGTTCACGCTACCACGTACTGCAGGAATCCCTCCCAGGCATCACAAGATCCTCACCATAATTCCACATACGCCCCTACGGAGCACAGCCACCATCCTCAACGGAGCTGTTACGCCATTAACAATTGCCTGATACAGAGGCGGAAGAGGCACCCCAAGACTAGTTCACACTAAGTATAGCACATGAAAAAAAATACAGCAGGGATCCATGTCCTAGACTTTGCCCTATTCCTTTAAGCAGGAATCACCTACAAGCGCCTAGCTTACGGCCTCATCCATTATACACCAGGCTTACCGCCAGGGGCACTCACTACTCCAAGGCCTGTTCCCCACTCATTCCATTACCCAGCAGGTCCAAATCGATCAGCTGGTTCACCCCATATTGCAT
>NW_019954115.1:0-1940 GCF_002910315.2 Salvelinus sp. IW2-2015
CACCTAGAAAATGTCAATGGAACTGGCGCCACATACCTTACTGACTGCTGCACCCTACATTCCACCTGTTCAGTGCACTCCTCTGACACTGGCCTCCTCACCATCCCACCACCAGGCTCCTCTCCATGGGAGAGCAGGCATGGCCTCGTCCATCCCACCACCAGGCTCCCTCCATGGGAGACCAGCCACTGGTTGTCACCATCCACCACCAGCTCCTTTCTCATGGAGACTAGGCACTGGCTGTCACCATCCACCACCAGGCTCTCCTCCATGGGAACCAGGCCACTGCCTCGCACCATCCCACCCAGGCTCCCCTCCATGGGAGAACCAGGCCACTGGCCTCGTCACCATCCCACCACCAGGCTCCCTCCATGGGAGACCAGCATGGCGTCTTCACCATCCCACACCAGGCTCCCCTCCATGGGAGAGCAGGCTTAGCAGTGCACTCCACTAACTCTGGACTCCCTCCATGTCAGAACTCACAATCCCCACACATATTCTAGTCCCCTAAAGACACACCTCTTCACACAGGCTTACCCGGATTCTCTGTTTTAGCTTTGTCATAGTGTCTAGTTCACTTCCTGGTTTAGTCTGTTTTTTCATCATGTCTAGTTCACTTCCTGGTTAGTCTGTCATCATGTCTTAGTTCACTCCTGTTAGTCTGTCATCATGTTTTAGTGTTCTCCTGGTCAGTCTGTCATCATGTTTAGAGTTTCTCCCTGTTAGTCTGTCATCATGTCTAGTGTTCTCCCTGGTCGTCTGTCATGATGTTAGTGTTCTCCCTGTCAGTCTTTCATCATGTTAGTGTTCTCACTGGTCAGTCTGTCATCATGTTCTAGTTGTTCTCCCTGGTTAGTATGTCATCATGTTTAGGTTTCTCCCTGGTCAGTCTGTAGTCTGTCATCATGTTTAGTGTTCTCCCTGGTCAGTCTGTCATCATGTTTAGTGTACTTCTATATACTTACTTGTATTTTATCCTGCTGATTTTCTTTTGTATGTAAAGTGACTTTGGGAGTCGTGAAAAGCGCTTAACATTTTTTTWAATGATTATTACACAGACACAGTACTGTAAGTGTGAAGATTACCAGCCTGGTGTCATAGACTAAATGTAACATAATAAAAAGTAAACACTACATTTGTATTAAATATTACGATTGGTATGGTTGCATGAACAGATTAAGGCAAAAACAAAAGTAAGGTGGTTGGGTGGGCGTATAACGAGAACGTCTAGCAACCCAAATGTTGAGAGTTCGAATCTCATCATGAACAACTTTAGCATTTTAGCTAAATAGCAACTTTTCAACTACTTACTAATTTGTAACAATTTTGTAACTACTCAGCATGTTAGCTAACCATTCCCCTAACCCTAACCTTAACCCTTTTAGCTAAACCTTCCCCTAACCTTAACCCTTTAACCTAACTCCTAAACTTAACCTTAACCCTAAGCCCGAGCCTAGAGAACGTTAGCCACCTAGCTAGAATTCGTAACATACCATACGTTTTGAAAATTTGTAACATTGTACATTTTCCAAATTCGTAACATTCAGTATCATACGAATATGTAATGGACATCCACAAATGAATACATACCATACGAAACTTAAGGTCTCATASTAAATGGAGTGTCTCTGATTTACGTACAGAATAATACGAAATGCTCTGAGACCAGGTTGAGATCACATGACTTGATGTCTCATTCTTATAAGAGTGCTTTGGGAGAAAACAATGTATAATGTATCCCATTTAGCAGACGCTAAAACACACGTCTACACAGCACTGTACAGTCGTGGCCAAAAGTTTTGAGAATGACACAAATATAKATTTTCACAAAATCTGCTGCCTCAGTTTGTATGATGGCAATTTGCATATAATCCAGAATGTTATGAAGAGTGATCAGATGAATTGCAATTAATTGCAAAGTCCCTCTTTGCCATGCAAAT
>NW_019954116.1:0-1939 GCF_002910315.2 Salvelinus sp. IW2-2015
TATTTTTCCAACTTAATTGAGGAAAATAAGAACAATCCAAAATGTATTTTTGATACTGTCGCAAAGCTAACTAAAAAGCAGCATTCCCCAAGAGAGGATGGTTTTCACTTCGGCAGTGATAAATTCATGAACTTCTTTCAGGAAAAGATCATGATAATTAGAAAGCAAATTACGGACTCCTCTTTAAATCTGCGTATTCCTCCAAAGCTCAGATGTCCTGAGTCTGCACAACTCTGCCAGAACCTAGGATCAAGGGAGACACTCAAGTTTTGTAATGCTAAATCTCTTGACACATTGATGAAAATATTAATGGCCTCTAAACCTTCAAGCTGCATTCTGGACCCTATTCCAAATAAACTACTGAAAGAGCTGCTTCCTGTGCTTGGCCCTCCTATGTTTAACATAATAAATGGCTCTCTATCCACCGGATGTGTACCAAACTCACAAAAAGTGGCAGTAATAAAGCCTCTCTTGAAAAAGCCAAACCTTGACCCAGAAAATATAAAAACTATCGGCCTATATCGAATCTCCCATTCCTCTGAAAAAAAATGAAAAAGCTGTTGCGCAGTAACTCACTGCCTTCCTGAAGACAAACAATGTGTACGAAACGCTTCAGTCTGGTTTTAGACCCCATCATAGCACTGAGACTGCACTTGTGAAGGTGGTAAAATACCTTTTAATGGCATCAGACCGAGGCTCTGCATCTGTCCTCGTGCTCCTAGACCATAGTGCTGCTTTTGATACCATCGATTACCACATTCTTTTGGAGAGATTGGAAACCCAAATTGGTCTACACGGACAAGTTCTGGCCTGGTTTAGATCTTATCTGTTGGAAAGATATCAGTTTGTCTCTGTGGATGGTTTGTCCTCTGACAAATCAACTGTAAATTGCGGTGTTCCTCAAGGCTCCGTTTTAGGACCACTATTGTTTTCACTGTATATTTTACCTCTTGGTGATGTCATTCAGAATCATAATGTTAACTTTCACTGCTATGCGGACGACACACAGCTGTCCATTTCAATGAAACATGGTGAAGCCCCAAAATTGCCCTCCCTGGAAGCCTGTGTTTCAAACATAAGGAAGTGGATGGCGGCAAATGTTCTACTTTTAAACTCAGACAAAACAGAGATGCAAGTTCTAGGTCTCAAGAAACAAAGAGATCTTCTGTTGAATCTGACAATTAATCTTGATGGTTGTAGAGTCGTCTCAAATAAAACTGTGAAGGACCTCGGCATTACTCTGGACCCTGATCTCTCTTTTGACGAACATAACAACTGTTTCAAGGACAGCTTTTTTCCATTGACGTAACATTGCAAAAAACTGAAACTTTCTGTCCAAAAATGATGCAGAAAAATGAATCCATGCTTTTGTCACTTCTAGGTTATACTGCAATGCTCTACTTTCCGGCTACTCGGATAAAGCAATAAATAAACTTCAGTTAGTGCTAAACACGGCTGCTAGAATCTTGACTAGAACCAAAACATTTGATCATATTACTCCAGTGCTAGCCTCTCTACACTGGCTTCCTGTTAAGGCAAGGGCTGATTTCAAGGTTTTACTGCTAACCTACAAAGCATTACATGGGCTTGCTCCTACCTATCTTTCTGATTTGGTCCTGCCGTACAAACCTACACGTGCGCTACGGTCACAAGACGCAGGCCTCCTTACTGTCCCTAGAATTTCCAAGCAAACAGCTGGAGGCAGGGCTTTCTCCTATAGAGCTCCATTTTTATGGAATGGTCTGCCTATCCATGTGAGAGACGCAGACTCGGTCTCAACCTTTAAGTCTTTATTGAAGACTCATCTCTTCAGTAGGTCATATGATCGAGCGTAGTTGGCCCAGGAGTGTGAAGGTGAACGGAAAGGCACTGGATCAACGAACCGCCCTTGCTGTCTCTGCCTGGCCGGTTCCCCTCTCTCCACTGGGATTCTCTGCCT
>NW_019954117.1:0-1939 GCF_002910315.2 Salvelinus sp. IW2-2015
TAAAAAGCATTCTCATTAGAAGTAGTGGTTGCTAAAAAGAATGGAAAAGCCCAAAATGAGAAAAATTCAGACCTTTGTTGCCTATCATACCCATGCTGTGGGGTAGTCAGAGCAGAGGCCCATCCAAATRCACCTTAAACAGTGAGGAAGGGTTCTTACTAGAGACGGGGCTTCTGTCTCTGAGCTCAGGGAGCCGTCACTCAGGGAGCCGTCACTCAGGCAGCCTGAAGGGAAGGGAAGGTCCTCCTCAGACCCCTCCCCCAGCGAGGGAAACACAGACAGCCCCCCCACCTCGTCCTCCACCATGCCGTCCAGGCTGTCTGTGAGAGCAGCCAGCAGCGCTGCATTCTCATCTTCTATCTGGAGGGGGCAGGAGAGAGAGAGGGCATCAGTGAACGCACTACCCACTTACAACACAGTTCATTCCCCTCTTCTAGGGGGCAGGAGGAGGAGGGGGGGGGTGTATAAGAGACAGAGTTAGGATACCACTCACTTATAGTTCCTTACAACACAGAGTATTCTGCTTTTAAATCCCACTCTTTCCCTGTAGTCTGAGGGGCGCCAACCATCCACACACTGTGTTGTTCGTTTCAACAGCAGCCATCTTGCTAAGAAGCATCGAGTCTGGTGGTGGGATGATAGCGGAGCGGAGACAGCCTACGGGAAGTGAGCGCGGTTTCATTTTACACCCCCCACCCTCCCAGCTGAAGGTTAAATGAACAAAGCTGGGAGATCAATGGATTCCACACAGGCATCCAAAACGAGGACCGGAGGGAATCGTCCCAATCCAACTTATACTCTACGTCTCCAAAATCAATCTGAACAAGGGATTATGATCAAGTGGATGGTAAGGTAAAATATACCCAGGAACAACAGTGTTGTGTTAGTGGATGATGTTTATGAACACATTATACGAGATCTGTGCATTAGAGAGATTGATAACGATCACTGAGGGGAATTCTAAGATGGGAGTCTAAAACCTTATCATAGACTCAGACTGGAGCCTCTTCAGTTTACCACTAATGTAGTCCACTGTGTAGTCTAGTCCTACGCCATAGGAGTCTACAGCCATATCTCAGGGCTATTCTAGTCCTAGTCCCTATGTTGGAGTTCCATTACATAGGTGTGGGAGGGGGTGGTCCTGGTGGCATCCTAGCCTGGTAGCCAGATCAGTTTCCAAGACAGCACAAACAGATCTGGGACCAGGCTAGTGGAATCCTGAGGTGGGAGGAGTGTCTCACCTCAAAGAACTCAGGGTCTCCTGTGCTGTACTGGATGGAGGCAGCAGAGATGTCTGATTGGTCGTTGCACCAGTGGAGCTCGCTGAGGCAGTTGACTGAGTCAAAGTCGCTGGCGTCCAGCTGAGAGAGGTCAATGTCAGGGAAGTCAGTGTCCAGGCGGTCCGAGCAGACCTCCTCCTCCCCATACTGTAGAAAGAGAGAGAGGGAAAGAGAGAGAGAGAAAGAGAGAGAGGGAAGGAGGGAGTGGAGGAAGAAGAGGGAGGAAAGGTCAGTTTAGATTCTTGTTATATCAAAGGGCGACTCATTAAGAAATACAGTACATTGAAGATATCTTATAAAATATCAAATAGTTTGGAAAGTTCATGGGAATAATCATCAGCATTAATACGCTCATGTTAATGACACAGTGAGTAAACTACTACAGTACAGTACAGTGTGGTTGTCAATGACACAGTGAGTAAACTACTACAGTACAGTACAGTGTGGTTGTCAATGACACAGAGACCTCTGAAAGAGACAGTCCCCCTAATCGCTCTGCACACGCTCATTATAACTAATGGACATAGTGATGAAACATGTGCCACACAAAGTCACGAGACTGGCACCACCGTCTCCTAATGAGCCCTAGTGAAAGACTTGAGACCACCGTCTCCTAATGAGCCCTAGTGAAAGACTTGAGACCACCGTCTCCTAATGAG
>NW_019954118.1:0-1939 GCF_002910315.2 Salvelinus sp. IW2-2015
ATCATTTATGTCTAATTACCTCGCTGCGTATTGGTCCACCGATCCTTCTCTCCTCTCCTCGTCCGAGGARGAGGAGGAAGACGACAGCCGTAACAACATGGTACAAGTATCTTATTTTTTTAAGCCCATAACCATGTGAGGTGCATACTTTTGTTTCAAAGTAGATTTGTTTAAGACTACCTAGAAACACTCTGTGTGACCTTGATTTAGCCCACTGCAGTAAAAGGTTAATCCCCAAATTTCACAGAACCTTCATAGATCTAGATATAGGTTAGCTATAGATTCCTCAGATTATGCTACACGACTGACATTTAGGCAATCTTGTAGTTTCAAAAAGTAGTAGGCCTATTTAAATATTACATAGTAATTATGATTACAAGACTTTGCACTTATCCCTGACTTTTATCTCTGACATAGGTGTATTTGAACTTTTAATGTTTGTGATGTATACATTGCATAATAACCAACTATTCTGAATAGCTACATTTTCCAATCTACAATCTACACTGAGTGTACAAAACACAATGAACACCTGCTCTTTCCATGACATAGACTGACCAGGTGAATCCAGGTGAAAGCCATGGTCCCTTATTGATGATACTTCTTAAATCCACTACAATCAGTGTAGATGGATGGAAGGAGACCAGTTAAAGAAGGATTTTTAAGCCTTGAGACAATTGAGGCATGAATTGCGAATGTGTGCCATTCAGAGGGTGAATGGGCAAGACAAAAGACTGAAGTGCCTTTGAACAGAGTGTGCTAGTAGGTGCCAGGTGCACCGTGTCACGAACTGCAACGCTGCTGGGTTTTTCATGCTCAACAGTTTCCCATGTGTATCAAGAATGGTCCACCACCCAAAGGACATCCAGCCAACTTGGCACAACTGTGGGAAGCATTGGAGTCAACATGGACCAGCATTCCCCTGGAACGCTTTTGAAACCGGGGTGGGGGGAGGGCAACTCAATATTAGGAAGCTGTTCTTAATATTTTGTGTGCTCAGTGTATGGTGTTTGACCTGACAGTCAACCTCTCAACAACATGCATTTGACAAGATGAGCACTCTCTTATGGTGTTTTTCAACATAGCATATGGGTTATTTGATCAATATGACAATATATCAACAGTATTTCACCTCCAAGGCTGGCTACCCAGCAAACCAAAATTGGTTCTGTGAAGTTTAACAGAACATTTGTTGGGTCGCGGCAACTGTTCTCATAACACAAAAACAGTTCAGTCGAGCTGATGATTATAGAATATTTGTATAAAACATTTGCCTGATTTTGCAAGAACATTCTTAGAACACGTTTCATCTATTCTTTAAAAGTTCCCAGATTGTTTCATTAGGTTGTGAGAACAGTCTGGTGGGAACATTGTGGGGACATCACAAAAGATGTTCCCAAAATACAAAAACTGTCCACAATGTTTATTTTAGGATGCAAAATAACATTCACCTGGTAGTACAAGAAAATTCCTAGAACACATTTCGTCTGTTCTTTAAAGGTTCCCAGAATGTTTCATTAAGTTGTGGCAGTGGTGGAAAAAGTACCCAATTGTCATAAAGTAAAGATACCTTAATAGAAAATGACTCAAGTAAAAGTAACCCAGTAAAATGCTACTTGAGTAAAAGTCTAAAAGTATTTGGTTTTAAATATACTTAAGTATCAAAAGCAAATGTAATTGCTAAAATACACTYAAATATCAAAAGTAAAAGTAAAAGTAGAAAACTAGACGGCATAATTTTCTTGTTTTTTTAAATGTACGGATAGCCAGGGGCACACTACAACCCTCGGAAATAATTTATAAACAAAGCATGTGTGTTTAGTGAGTCCGACAGATCAGAGGCAGTAGGGACGACCAGGGATGTTCTCTTGATAAGAATTTGACCATTTTCCTGTCCTGATAAGCATTTAAAATGTAACGAGTACTTTTGGGTGTGAGA
>NW_019954119.1:0-1939 GCF_002910315.2 Salvelinus sp. IW2-2015
GCCTATGTAATATACACATCTGTCATGTGTGAAATGTCTACTCTAACAGTGATGTCTTACGACAGGTATGTGGCAATATGCAGACCACTACTATATCATACCATTGTGTCATCTTTAACTGTTAGAAAGTTACTCTTATTTTCTTGGTGTTATTCTTTAGTTACAGCACTCATAGGACTTAGTTTAGCCGTCAGACTTCCTTTGTGTGGATCTCGCATTGATAAGATCTTCTGTGACATTCCGTCTATACTGAAACATGCATGTTTACCCATTACCATCAATCAGATTTGGAGCAAATGCCCAGTAGTGGTTCATGTTTTACAGTTACTTTTCATTGTATTTTCTTACTGTCAGATTGTAAGGACTTGTGTAAAGTCAGCTAAGGGAAGGATTAAGTTCACACAGACATGTGTGCCACATTTATTAACAATAGTTATTTTCATCACGGTGACCCTGTTTGACAATTTGCAAGGGTGGAATAATGTAAATATTACTCTAAATATGCGTAATGCAATGGCCGTACAATTCCTTGTTATACCACCTGTCTTTAACCCTCTCATATATGGACTTAACCTCCAGCAGATTCGAAGGGCAGTTTTTCTAAAGTGTAATACACATAAAATCTTGGATATAAGATGTTAGTTACATCTTAAGCAACAGGGAGACTTACTGATATCAGAAGTCAACAAAATGAAGGTAAAATCTGCCAAAACTGTTGCAAGGTTAAATGGCCCCTAATTTGTTGATGTCTATCGCCCTCTTCTGGGAAAATGATTTACAAATATTCCAAGAATAGAGTAATTGTAGCACACCTCCTGAGCAGGAAAATGCTTCCTTGCATCCCAAATGGCACCCTATTCCCTTTATGGTGCACTACTTTTGACCAGAACCAAAGTAGTGCACTATTAAGGAAATGGGGTCCAATGGATAGCACAAATATGTGACTCCTTATGCAGTTAAGAACTTTTTAAAGAAGAACAGCAAGATGCAAAGCTACTCCTTCGATGTATATTTTCCCCACTGGGTGCTTTATTCATAATACTGTTAACAAAAATATATTATGTCATTAATGCTTGTGGTTACAATACAGTAAATATATTGATTCTTTTTAGGTTACTGAGTTGTGATAATGTATATATGTGCTTATAAACAGGCGTCCTCAGTGTATCTCTCAAAATATATGTGTGTTCACAACCACTTTGGAGGGCAATTCATTGTTTAATTGGTGCAATAACACAAGTATGCATGAAACTAGAAAGTAAGGTTGAATGTAGGCTACACATTTGGAGTGATTATAAATGGCATTAACAAGATACAATAAATACTGAACAGAAATATCACATTTTGAATTCCCATTTAATTTATTTACTAGATGTAGATTTTTCTCCAGCGTATACATATTCTATATTAATATTCTGACAAAATAATTGCCTATGTTCATATTCTGACAATTTGAAATCATGTATTTTGACTGTCTTCTGGTGGTATTAATATACAATTTATTGGAGCAGTATCCCTGTGTCAAGCAAGAACACATTTCACAGGCACAAGTTTCTTTATATCTTTCACACCTCAGAAGTCTGATAATATATATTATCGGGATATTTTATTTTTAAGAATAAGAGTTTGATGGAGGATATGAATTTGTTTTGTTAGAAGTATTGTGGACACATAATCAAATAATTCACACACATACATTCCCCTCCATACACACTCAATCCTTGTAAGGACTAAGAATTGCTGCATTGACCAGAGGAAGAAAATTAGCAAAAGCTATGGAGAACTCAACCCAAGTCAAGTTCTTTTATCTCTTTGGCTTACAGGAGACATTTAACAACAAATCAGTATATTTTATCTTGTCTCTTATCACATACCTTCTCATCATCACTGTGAATCTGACTCTGATCATAACAATCATTCAGGAGAAAGGCCTCCATGA
>NW_019954120.1:0-1939 GCF_002910315.2 Salvelinus sp. IW2-2015
ATTTGATAGAGCAGTCGGACTGAGCGGTGGTAGGCAGCAGCAGGCTCGTAAGCATTCATTCAAACAGCACTTTCCTGCATTTGCCAGCAGCTCTTTGCTGTGCTTCAAGCATTGAGCTGTTTATGACTTCAAGCCTATCAATTCCCGAGATTAGGCTGATGTAACCGATGTGAAATGGCTAGCTAGATAGCGGGGTGCACACTAATAGTGTTTCAAATCGGTGACTTCACTCGCTCTGAGACCTTGAAGTAGTTGTTCCCCTTGCTCTGCAAGGGCCATGGCTTTTGTGGAGCGATGGGTAACGATGCTTCGAGGCTGTTGTCGATGTGTCCCTGGTTCGAGCCCAGGTAGAGGCGAGGAGAGGGACGGAAGCTATACTGTTACACTGGCAATACTAWAGTGCCTATAAGAACATCCAAAAGTCAAAAGGTATATGAAATTCAAATGGTAGAGAGAAATAATCCTATAATTCCTATAATAACTACAACCTAAAACTTCTTACCTGGGAATATTGAAGACTCATGTTAAAAGGAACCACCAGCTTTCATATGCTCTCATGTTCTGAGCAAGGAACTTAAACGTTAGCTTTCTTACATGGCACATATTGCACTTTTACTTTCTTCTCCAACACTTTGTTTTTGCATTATTTAAACCAAATTGAACATGTTTCATTATTTATTTAAGGCTAAATTGATTTTATTGATGTATTATATTAAATTAAAATAAGTGTTCATTCAGTATTGTTGTAATTGTCATTATTACAAATAAAAAACAAAACATTTTTTATTATTATATATTTTTAATTATTTATTTATTTTCGTATTAAAAAATATATATATATATACAGTGGGGAGAACAAGTATTTGAAACACTGCCGATTTTGCAGGTTTTCCTACTTACAAAGCCTGTAGAGGTCTGTGATTTTTATCATAGGTACACTTCAACTTTGAGAGACGGAATCTAAAACAAAAATCCAGAAAATCACATTGTATGATTTTTAAGTAATTAATTTGCATTTTATTGCTAGACATAAGTATTTGATACATCAGAAAAGCAGAACTTAATATTTGGTACAGAAACCTTTGTTTGCAATTACAGAGATCATACGTTTCCTGTAGTTCTTGACCAGGTTTGCACACACTGCAGCAGGGATTTTGGCCCACTCCTCCATACAGACCTTCTCCAGATCCTTCAGGTTTCGTGGCTGTCGCTGGGCAATATGGACTTTCAGCTCCCTCCAAAGATTTTATATTGGGTTCAGGTCTGGAGACTGGCTAGGCCACTCCAGGACCTTGAGATGCTTCTTACGGAGCCACTCCTTCGTTGCCCTGGCTGTGTGTTTCGGGTCGTTGTCATGCTGGAAGACCCAGCCACGACCCATCTTCAATGCTCTTACTGAGGGAAGGAGGTTGTTGGCCAAGATCTCGCGATACATGGCACCATCCATCCTCCCCTCAATACGGTGCAGTCGTCCTGTCCCCTTTGCAGAAAAGCATCCCCAAAGAAKGATGTTTCCACCTCCATGCTTCACGGTTGGGATGGTGTTCTTGGGGTTGTACTCATCCTTCTTCTTCCTCCAAACACGGCGAGTGGAGTTTAGACCAAAAAGCTCTATTTTTGTCTCATCAGACCACATGACCTYCTCCCATTCCTCCTCTGGATCATCCAGATGGTCATTGGCAAACTTCAGACGGGCCTGGACATGCGCTGGCTTGAGCAGGGGGACCTTGCGTGCGCTGCAGGATTTTAATCCATGACGGCGTAGTGTGTTACTAATGTTTTTCTTTGAGACTGTGGTCCCAGCTCTCTTCAGGTCATTGACCAGGTCCTGCCGTGTAGTTCTGGGCTGATCTCTCACCTTCCTCATGATCATTGATGCCCCACGAGTTGAGATCTTGCATGGAGCCCCAGACCGAGGGTGATTGACCGTCATCTTGAA
>NW_019954121.1:0-1938 GCF_002910315.2 Salvelinus sp. IW2-2015
AGTCATGGCCGCTAGCATTTCTTAATGAACCAAATCTAAAACGAGGCCAAATCAGGAAGTGCAGACACCCTTTAACATTCCAAAAGGACCTATAATGTCCCTACAATACACTATAATGTCCCTAAAATGCACTATAGCGTCCCTAAAGAAAGTTTGAATCAAACCTGCAAGAATCCCAGCTAGATCTTACCATGCTTTTCTTACATTACTGCCATAACCCCGCCAGGTAGTTTAGCCTCCAATTCTGACCCTAATCTCAAGTGGCTGTGCAAAGAATCCAGATAAACTAAAACACAGATAGTAACCCAGTGAACTCTGTAATAAACTAAGGAGGACTGGAATGAAYAATAACAAAGCATACATCCACGTGGCATTAATGCAACTGGGTCTTGGACTTCCTGACGGGCTGCCCCCAGGTGGTGAGGGTAGGAAACAACCTCTCCACACCGCTGATCCTCAACACTGGGGCCCCACAAGAGTGCGTTCTCAGCCCTCTCCTGTACTCCCTGTTCACCCATGACTGCGTGGCCATGCACGCCTCCAACTCAATCATCAAGTTTGCAGACAACACTACAGTGGTAGGCTTGATTACCAACAACGAGACGGCCTACAGGGAGGAGGTGAGGGCCCTCGGAGTGTGGTGTCGGGAAAGTAACCTCACACTCAATGTCAACAAAACAAAGGAGATGATCGTGGACTTCAGGAAACAGCAGAGGGAGCAGCCTCCTATCTACATTGACGGGACAGTAGTGGAGAAGGTGGAAAGTTTTACGTTCCTTGACGTACACATCACGGACAAACTGAAATGGTCCACCCACACAGACAGCGTGGTGAAGAAGGCGTAGCAGCGCCTCTTCAACCTTAGGAGGATGAAGAAGTTCGGCTTGTCACCAAAAACACTCACTAACTTTTACAGATGCACAATCGAGAGCATCCTGTCGGGCTGTATCACCGCCTGGTACGGCAACTGCTCCGCCCACAACCGTAAGGCTCTCCAGAGGGTAGTGAGGTCTGCACAACACATCACCGGGGGAAAACTACCTCACCCCGCTATCATCCAGAAGGCGAGATCATGTACAGGTGCATCAAAGCTGGGACCGAGAGACTGAAAAACAGCTTCTATCTCAAGGCCATCAGACTGTTAAACAGCCATCACTAACATTGAGTGGCTACTGCCAACATACTGACTCATCTCGAGCCACTTTAATAATAAAAATTGGATGTAATAAATGTATCACTAGCCACTTTAAACAATGACACTTTATATAATGTTTACATACCCTACATTACTCATCTCATATGTATATACTGTACTCTATACCATCTACTGCATCTTACCTATGTCGTTCGGCCATGGCTCATCCATATATTTATATGTACATATTCTTATTCATTCCTTTATACTTGTGTGTATAAGGTAGTTGTTGTGAAATTGTTAAATTACTTGTTAGATATTACTGCACGGTCAGATCTAGAAGCACAAGCATTTCGCTACACTCGCATTAACATCTGCTAACCATCTGTGGTATGTGACAAATAAAATTTGATTTGATCTGAACTACACGGCAGAACATTAATCCAGATTGATAGCCAGTGTGGCTGAGATCGACCAGACAGCCCCTTTTTGGGGAGCAAGTATTTAAATTGTGCAATATATAGCAATCATAATAAGGGTCTGGTTAGCAGTATTGTGATGTGTGTGTGTGTGTGTGTATAGCATGAATGTTGTTGGTTTTGTGTGTGTGTATGTGACTTCTTCACATACTAACTCGCTGCAACAGAGTGACTCAGTCAGCGGCCCTTAATCTCCAGAGACTCCCCTCGGAGAGACACTCTTATTCATCATGATGGACGAGACCCCGTAATTAAATACTGCCCTGCTCACATTAATATTGTTTTCTAATAGCAAACATTTTGTACAAATGACCTTCACTGGGG
>NW_019954122.1:0-1938 GCF_002910315.2 Salvelinus sp. IW2-2015
CCCTCAATAAACTTGACAGGCAAATGTAGCACAGCATGAAGGGTCTCTCCCGTCTCTGTCTTTGTATGATTGCACAATTATTTCCGAGCAAACTATCACTTATGTCAATAAATCGTTTGTGCCACGCAGCTTTGGCTTCGTTTTCAATCATAGTGAGGGATTACAGCTTTTTTGGGGGGGACGGGACCAAATTGAAAATAAAAAACTGTCAAATAAAGGATTAGCGGAACGAATTGGGTTTGGTTTGCTGGGTCTGGAACTATCAATTTTATTATTGCGACGCTTGGCTTGGCATGGAACACTGTGTTATTTGACAATAAGTCCAATGATCACATGTAATCATGTTATTCCCCTAGAGTGTGGAACCTGAGAGCACCTCTGGGCTTGCATGAGGAGAAGGACAGTGAAGAAGATCCACCATCAATAGAATTTACACAGTCATTTCTGTGATTCGTTATGTGCATGTGTGGTGTTATTTACAATAGAGTTCTAGATGTTCTGAATGAAGAGGGTGGGTTTCGTCCAAATTCTACAGTGAGATTTTAGCCAAAGATTATGAACAAGTCCCTCTTGAGATGGGTCACTCTTTGCGCATGAGATATGTTTTGTTGAACAAATGCTTGCACACTTTTCTGTTTAAGTTAAGGGCAGTTTCTGAGTCCATTGTAACTTTTTTTTGTTTTTTGTTACACGTCACACATTTCTTCCAGTGTTCTCATTTCTCAGTCTCTTTCATGCTCCTCAGCTGTTACAGAAATAACGCTTCTGTCACCTTGAAATCCACAAGAAAGAAACTCAACAACCCTCCAATTCAACACCCACCATGTCTGTCCAAAGCAGAATTGAACCATCAGATGTCTCCGGTAGAAACGACATGTACTTTGACCTCTGTGACTCGACTTCATGAAACTTCAGAGGTCAGGTACTTCGAACTTGTGTCTCAAATCAACAGGAAAGATACATTGAGACACTAAACATCAGTCCCTGGCTCGCAGGTAGGATGTGACGACCATGGTGTCTGTGATGATCCAGAGGAGGATTAGGCCACTTAACCCCTATTAAATAGTCCCCCTTCAGAGTGCCACTCTACGGCCACTCAGTGCCACAGAGTGCAGTGGAGAAGGTACGTGACATTTCAGAGCCACCTTGCCACTCTCCCCTGTGTCAAATAAAGCTTTATTTATACAGCACGTTTCAGACATGGAATGCAACACAGTTTGTGCTTTACAGGTTGCATTTTGTTGGCAGAAATATTTACTACACAACAAACACCACACAAAACATGGGAAAAGAGGTTTAAATACACAACACCGATTCTTAATGAGAAATGAGAACCAATGTGTGTGGGAAAAACAGCACAAAACAAATGGAAAGCATGACTAGACATTACGACCTATTTATTTACATTTTAACAAGCAAGTCATTTAAGGACAAATTCTATATACAATGACAGGCTAGAACATGTAACTCTTCTGTTAAGAAGTATACAGGATTTTACTTGTCAGGCTCGGGATTCTATCTCCAACCTTCGGTTACGCCAAAGCTTCTAACCATAGTCACCTGACCCTATTTACTGGTCGATGTTTCTTGTCACCCTTGTGAACATTAATCAGAAATATACCATAAAATATTTGAAATAAATCACAATGTGTACTGCAAACAGGTCAGACATGCTTTTTAAGTTATGTAACTAGTTAGCCCTCAGTCCTTTGCATGGCCTTTAACTATCCTAAAGCTTATCCAGAGTTATGGAGGCAAGCCTTGATTATAGCCACCCAGCCTCTGGATAGCCTGCCAGGGAAGGAGGCCTGGGGAGGGGGCAACAACTGTGACGATATTTAAAAGGAGATCTTAAAACACATGTTTTAAGCTTTACTTTCCTTCAGTGTGCTTTTTAGTGTATTCAGTATTTGTCAGATATCTTCTTTTTTTATCTTA
>NW_019954123.1:0-1937 GCF_002910315.2 Salvelinus sp. IW2-2015
CATCACCATTCTAAGAAACGCATTACTGCATTTTTCGACCGAAATCTCACCATTCTGAATGCATCTCACCATACTGGAAAGCATCTGACATTTTGAAAGGCTGACTCTGACCATTCTGCCCGTCTCACCATTCTGAAAGTATCTCACCATTCTGAAATGCATCTGGCCATTCTGACAGCATCTCACCATCTGAAAAGCATCTCACCATTCTGAAAAGATCTCACCGATAAACTCATGGAGCGATGAAGTGTACTGATAGGAATGAAAGATCTCATGATCTAAC
The DNA here is from genome assembly GCF_002910315.2 of Salvelinus sp. IW2-2015. Lineage (NCBI taxonomy): Eukaryota > Metazoa > Chordata > Actinopteri > Salmoniformes > Salmonidae > Salvelinus > Salvelinus sp. IW2-2015. The sequence goes on from NW_019954123.1 coordinate 284, forward strand.
TTTGCTGTCATAATGACATGAATGAAAGGCTAATGAGATCTTTCATGTAGGAGAAGTTTTATTTTTTACAACCAAACCTAATAATTATGTAAACGGCATGTTTATAGGGTCATTCTACAAGTAACTGCCAATAAAGGATCACTTGAAAAATGAGGATCAAGTATATTGAAGCATGGGTGCTTCACACAGGAAGTTGCAGACACTTGTAGATCTGTGCCAAGGCGCTTGAGCTTTTCTGATGGCTTGGGTGTACGTATTGGATAGAAAACACTCTAAAGTTTCCAAAACTGTTAAAATAATGTCTGTGAGTATAACAGAACTGATATGGCAGGCGAAAACCCGAGGACAATCCAACCAGAATTGTTTTTTTCAGCTCACCCCTGATTACTATGGCTGTCAATGGGAATATAAAATGAATACTGCCCAGATTACAGTTCCTAGGGCTTCCACTAGATTTCAACAGTCTTTAGAAAGAGCTTCAGGCTTGTTTTTTGAAAAATTAGCTAGAATTTGTAGTTTTTGTAAGTGGCTCCGGTAATGACAATACTATTCTCTGTCTTCAATTTTATCGTTTATTTACATATTAGGGTACCTGCGGTTTGATTAGAAACGTTGTTTCACTTGTTTGGAGAAGTTTATTGGTATTCATTTGTATACCAACGGGATTCATTTGTATGCATTTTGAACGAGGGAAACCGGTGGATTACTGAGTCAGGCGCACCAATGAAACTAACTTTTTTGGGATATAAAGAAGAACTTTATCGAACAAAAGGACCATTTCTTAAGTAGCTGGGACCCTTGTGATTGGAACCAGATGAAGATCTTCAAAGGTAAGTGATTTATTTTACCGCTATTTCTGACTTTCGTGACGCCTCTGCTTGGTTGGAAATGTATGTAATGCTTTTGTGTGCGGGGCGCTGTCCTCAGATAATCGCTTGGTGTGCTTTCGCCGTAAAGCCTTTTTGAAATCTGACAAAGCGACTGGATTAACAAGAAGTTAAGCTTTTAAACGATGTATGACACTTGTATTTTCATGAATGTTTAATATTAGGATTTCTGAAATTTGAATTTCGCGCTCTGCAATTTCACCGGATGTTGTCAAATCGATCCCGTTAACGGGATCCGAGCCATAAGAGGTTTTAAGACACTTTGTCGGTGTTTCCTTTATTTTGGAAGTTACCTGTAGCAGCAGGCTACATGGAGAATGGAAAAGTTGGATAGGGAAAATCTCTCGAATCGCGCAAAACGGAATGTACCATTGCGGATAAAGTTCAGTATGACACAATTTCATGCAAACAACATCTAAATACCTGCATCATTAAACTGAGAGCTTTACCATTTCTAAAATGACGTGTTAGGGTAATTTTAGAGACTTTCTTCATGTTTTTTGGGTTCCCCATAAGGAGGATGAGGAAGTGATTTGCTGTTTAGGGTAAGTTTTAAATCACAAAAAGGTGTCTGACCCGTTCTATAACATGGTATTTACATAAAACAGACATTTGGTTGTAAAAAAGCTAACTTCTCCTTTAATATCAGTGACTCTGCACATGAGTTGATGGTGAGATGCTATTCAGTCATTTCAACCATTTACTGTAATACTAGCATACGTATTACTTTGTGGACTGGAGCCCCACTAAATATGTTGGCCTTCCGT
>NW_019954123.1:3095-4877 GCF_002910315.2 Salvelinus sp. IW2-2015
CACCAAGCATATATGCAGATGTTTTAATATTCTGGTCTGCATTTTCTCAGCTCTGCCTGAAACTACACTGACTGTAGAGCCAAACCCTGTGTTTCCTGGAGAGACAGTTACTCTGACGTGTTCAGTATGGTCTGACAGTATCTGGAGCTATCAGTGGTACAAAGACAGGAATGATAATGTAGTATCCCAGTCTGTCATACACACTATAACAGGAGACACCCTCACCATCAACAGAGCTGCTGAGTCTGACCAGGGTCTTTACTGGTGTCAGGGACAGAGAAGATCCAGACCCACATCTTCACAACCAAGTAATGTTATTACCCTCACTGTGAATGGTGAGTTACTTTGTCGTGTCTCTCTTGTGTCAAACACATTTATATTGAGTCAATCAAATAGACATGGTCAGTGTGTTAATATTTAGTTACTGTATTACCTACTGAAGTAAGATCATCATCTGGAAAGATTGGTTCTCTGACTACATATGTCTTMATATTTAACTGTGTTTCTACAGCTCTGCCCACGACCTCAGTGAGTATCTCTCATCAGGGTCTCCTCTACTCTGGAGAGACAGTCAGCATGCAGTGTKACATATCAATGTACACAGACTGGACGTACAGCTGGTTTATAGGCAACAACTTCAAATCCAGTACGCCTGGTCAAACCATCACCACTCTGTCTAACCAGGCTGGTCAGTACAGATGTTTTGGGGTGAGGACAGGTCGGCCTCAGTGGTCTCAACTTAGTGTTTTCCTCCCCATCAGAGTCATTGGTGAGTTCACTATTGATTCTCCATCACTAACTTGTCGTAGTGTATCAGGACACTGGATTTTACCACTCAAACCTATTGCAATACCAACAGATAATCAGCCGTCCACTACACTGACTTCAGACAAGGAGGACGTATTCACAGGAGACAGTGTGACACTGAGCTGTACTGTAGAGTCTTCTGGATGGAAGTTTTACTGGTACAGACACAGACCAGACTCTACACCAGTAACCACAACCTCTGTATACTCCTACACACTCAGCTGGGTCAGTGTCTCTGATGGAGGACAGTACTGGTGCAGAGCTGGGAGAGGAGACCCAGTCTACTACACCCTGTACAGTGACCCAGTCCAGATAAATGTTACTGGTGAGTCTGAAACAGTTTTATGATGAATGGATAATATTTTACATTGATAGAAAGTAATTTAGGGTATAATATTTTGTCTGCTCATTGTATCACAACAACTGTAGCTAACTTGAAGGTATATTCATGAGAAGACCTATTAATAAATAAATACATTTAAAATTGAGCAATTGCTCATTCAGTTAGTTGTCTGTGTGTCTGTGCAGAGAGACCTGTTGCTGTTCTGACCCTCCAACCCAAATGGACCCAGATATTCATTAGAGAGACTGTTACTATGAGATGTGACATACAGGGAGGAGGAGACTCTGACTGGAACTGCAGATGGTATAAGAATAGTCAGTCAGTGATCTCCTTTAACACAAATCCAGAGTACAGAATCAGTCCTGTCTACATGTCTAACAGTGGTTCATATACCTGTCAGGGTGTAAAGGGAAACAAGTTCTCCAAGATCAGTGATGCTGTACAACTGACTGTGTCTGGTAAGTCTATTTAAGCTTATACGAGTCATGATGATTGTCTAGAATATGTTTAATATTAAAAGTGTAAAACCTGCCTTTCCTTCATAACAGGTAAACCCAAGGCTGTCCTGAGTATCTCTCCTCAGTGGCTGAACCCTGGAGACTCAGTGACTCTGAGCTGTGAAGTTGACAAGA
>NW_019954124.1:0-1937 GCF_002910315.2 Salvelinus sp. IW2-2015
ACAGATCTTCATTGTAAAGGGTTTAAACACTGTTTCCCATGCTTGTTCAATGAACCATAAACAATTAATGAACATGCACATGTGGAACGGTCGTTTAGACACTAACAGCTAACAGACGGTAGGCAATTAAGGTCATAGTTATGAAAACTTAGAACACTAAAGAGGCCTTTCTACTGACTCTGAAAAACACCAAAAGAAATATGTCCCTGCTCATCTGCGTGAACGTGCCTTTAGCATGCTGCAGGGAGGCATGAGGACTGCAGATGTGGCCAGGGCAATAAATTACAATGTCCGTACTGTGAGACGCCTAAGACAGCGCTACAGGGAGACAGTTACCCCACATCATTTGAGTCAATTGGAGGTGTACCTGTGGATGTATTTCAAGGCCTACCTTCAAACTCAGTGCCTCTTTGCTTGACGACATGGGAAAATGAAAAGAAATGAGCCAAGACCTCAGGAAAAAAATTGTAGACCACAAGTCTGGTTCATCCTTGTGAGCAATTTCCAAACGCTTGAAGGTACCACGTTCATCTGTACAAACAATAGTACGCAAGTATAAACACCATGGGACCACGCAGCCGTCATACCGCCCAGGATGGAGATGTGTTCTGTCTCCTAGAGATGAACGTACTTTGGTGCGAAAATCAATCCCAGAACAGCAAAGGACCTTGTGAAGATGCTGGAGGAAACGGGTACAAAAGTATCTATATCCACAGTTAAACGAGTCCTATATCAACATGATCTGAAAGGCCGCTCAGCAAGGAAGAAGTTTGCAACTGCATATGGGGACAAAGATTGTACTTTTTGGAGAACTGTCCTCTGGTCTGATGAAACAAAAATAGAACTGTTTGGCCATAATGACCATCGTTATGTTTGGAGGAAAAAGGGGGAGATTTGCAAGTCCAAAGAACCATCCCAACCGTGAAGCACGGGGGTGGCAGCATCATGTTGTGGGGGTGCTTTGCTGCAGGAGGGACAGGTGCACTTCACAAAATAGATTGCATCATGAGGAAGGGCAATCATGTGGATATATTGAAGCAACGTCTCAAGACATCAGTCAGGATTTAAAGCTTGGTTGCAAATGTGTCTTCCAAATGGACAACGACCCCAAGCATACTTCAAAAGTTGTGGCAAAATGGCTTAAGGACAATAAAATCAAGGTATTGGAGTGGCATCACAAAGCCCTTACCTCAATCCTATAGAACATTTGTGGGCCAAACTGAATAAGTGTGTGTGAGCAAGGAGGCCTACAAACCTGACTCGGTTACACCAGCTCTGTCAGGAGGAATGTGCCAAAATTCACCCAATTTATTCTGGGAAGCTTGTGGAAGGCTACCCTAAACGTTTGATCCAAGTTAAACAATTTAAAGGCAGTGTTACCAAATGCTAATTGAGTGTATGTAAACTTCTGACCCACTGGGAATGTGATGAAAGAAATAATTCTCTCTCATTCTGACATTTCACATTCTTAAAATMAATTGATGATCCTAACTGACCTAAAACAGAATTTTTACTAGGATTAAGTTTAAATGTATTTGGCATGAATGGCCTCGGGATGCTTTACTGTTGGCATGACACAGGACTGATGGTAGCGCTCACCTCGTCTTCTCCGGACAAGCTTTTTTCCGGATGCCCCAAACAATCGGAAAGGGGATTCATCAGAGAAAATGACTTTACCCCAGTCCTCAGCAGTCAAATCCCTGTAACTTTTGCAGAATATCAGTCTGTTCCTGATGTTTTTCCTGGAGAGAAGTGCTTCTTTGCTGCCCTTCTTGACACCAGCTCTCCAAATCTGTTTGCCCCACTGTTCGTGCAGAGTCACTCACACCTGCCTGCTGCCATTCCTGAGCAAGCTCTGACTGGTGGTGCCCGATCCCGCACTGATCAACTTTAGAACGGTCTGGCATTGCTGCGACTTCTTTGGGCCTGAAGCCTCT
>NW_019954125.1:0-1936 GCF_002910315.2 Salvelinus sp. IW2-2015
CATTTCAGGTAGCCTTCCACAAGCTTCCCACAATAAGTTGGGTGAATTTTGGCCCATTCCTCCTGACAGAGCTGGTGTAACTGAGTCAGGTTTGTAGGCCTCCTTGCTTAAACACGCTTTTTTCAGTTCTGCCCACAAATGTTCTATGGGATTGAGATCAGGGCTTTGTGATGGCCACTCCAATACTTTGTTGTCCTTAAGCCATTTTGCCACAACTTTGGAAGTATGCTTGGGGTCATTGTCCATTTGCAAGACCCATTTGTGACCAAGCTTTAACTTCCTGACTGATGTCTTGCGATGTTGCTTCAATATATCCACATAATTTTCTCATGATGCCATATATTTTGTGAAGTTCACCAGGCCTTCCTGCAGCAAAGCACCCCCACAACATGATGCTACCAACCCGTGCTTCACGGTTGGGATGGTGTTCTTTGGCTTGCAAGCCTCCCCCTTTTTCCTGCAAACATAACAATGGTCATTATGGCCAAACAGTCTATTTTTGTTTCATCAGACCAGAGGACATTTCTCCAAAAAGTACGATCTTTGTCCCCATGTGCAGTTGCAAACCAGTCTGGCTTTTTTATGGCTGTTTTGGAGCATTGTCTTCTTCCTTGCTGAGTGGCCTTCAGGATATGTCGATATAGGACTCGTTTTACTGTGGATATAGATACTTTTGTACCCGTTTCCTCCAAGCATCTTCACAAGGTCCTTTGCTGTTGTTCTGGGATTGATTTGCACTTTACTTGTGTACTATTGTTTGTACAGATGAATGTGGTACCTTCAGGTGTTTGGAAATTGCTCCCAAGGATGAACCAGACTTGTGGATTTTTTTTCTGAGGTCTTGGCTGATTTCTTTTAATTTTCCCATGATGTCAAGCAAAGAGACGCTGAGTTTGAAGGTAGGCCTTGAAATACATCCACAGGTACACCTCCAAATGACTCAAATTATGTCAATTAGCCTATCAGAAGCTTCTAAAGCCATGACATAATTTTCTGGAATTTTCCAAGTTGTTTAAAGGCACAGTCAACTTAGTGTATGTAAACTTCTGACCCACTGGAATTGTGATACAGTGAATTATAAGTGAAATAATCTGTCTGTAAACTATTACTTGTGTCATGCACAAAGTAGATGTCCTATCGGACTTGCCAAAACTATAGTTTGTTAACAAGAAATTTGTGGAGTGGTTGAAAAACGAGTTGTAATGACTCCAACATAAGTGTATATAAACTTCCGACTTCAACTGTGTGTTTATTTATTTTCCCTTTTGTACGTTAACTATTTGCAAATCTTTACAACACTGTATATCGACATAATATGACATTTGAAATGTCTTTCTTCTTTTGGAACTTCTGTGAGTGTAATATTTACTGTTAATTTTTTATTGTTTATTTCACTTTTGTTTATTATCTATTTCACTTTCTTTGACAATGTTAACATATGTTTCCCATGCCAAAAAAGCCCTTTGAATAGAGAGAGAGAGAAGAGTATGTAACCTGTAGTATAACCAGGGCGTTCTCCATAGACAGGTCATCTGAGGGTAGGCCTTCACTTTTCCAGATCAGCTGCTCACTCTCAGAGCACAGGAAGTGCCGCAGGTCAAACTCTGAACACACACAGTCATTAGGCTTCTGGACTACAGAGTAAGACACACAGTCACACACACAGTCACACACACAGTCACACACACACACACACACACACTGACAACACACACACACACACACCACACACAACACACACACAACAACACCAACACACACCACACACACACACACACAGTCACAGGAACAGACACACACAACACACACACACACACAACACACACACAACACACACCACACACACACCACACACACACACACACACACACACACACACAACACTCCTCACTCAACCTTTGTTTTCTCTCCTCTCTCTCTCTGTCTTGTTTGTGGC
>NW_019954126.1:0-1935 GCF_002910315.2 Salvelinus sp. IW2-2015
GCTGAGAGACGGGTGGAGGGGGAGGAGGAGAGGAGAGGAGGAGAGAGCGATAGAGAGAAAGATAAGTTTAGCATATGGATGTGTGTATCTGACTGGGGTGGGGGAGGTATGTGAGCGTGCAGTTCAGGTGTAGTCAGACATTGATCTTGGGTAGCGAGGGGGAACAGAGCAGACAGAAGCAGAAGGCTGTTCTATCTGTGTCAATGTAGGACAGCTGGGGGCATTGTCTGTTCCTCACAGAGGGAGTATCAGGTCCAGTCTGTGACTTTTAACCTCTAGACACAATCACAGCTCAGCGTGGTGAGATCAGGTAAGGTCGTCTGGCCACGAACAAGATTAGAAGGAAGAAACTGAAGAATGCTCACACACAGACACACACATGTGCAGCTATATACACACACACACACGGACACACACAAGGACAGAAGAGAGTGCACACACGCACACGCACACACACACCCCTCCCGCCGCACACCCCTATCCAACACGCAAGTACGTACACTCTCCTCTCCTCTCGAGCACCTGCGTCTGATACAGAGCTGTGTATATGAGCTGAGACAGGTCAGAGTCAGGGAGTCCTGTCCTGTTGATTACTGAGACAACGAGAGAGTCACGAGGAAGAATCACTGCTAAACTCTCATAACAGCTGGCCTGGCTTCTTCCCTCCCCAAGGAGAGAGGAGAGATGAGCACTCTGTCGGCAGCACGCCATCCCTCTTCACAAGGTTTCCAGAACTCAGAGAAAAAAATACAAACTCAGTGACTTTGGCAAGAGGAAGAGTCTGAGTGTTCGGCACAGGGAGAGAAGTAGGAGACAGATGGTGGAAGCCGAAGACTGTGTACTTGTGTGTGAGTGTGTGTGTTTGTGTGTGAGTGTGTGCGTGTGCAGACGGCTCTGCCAAAATCAACACAAAGACACTGAGGAGTGACATGACTGACAGAAGAGATGTGGAGAGACATGGGAGAGATTGTCCGCAGTATGAGGAGTTAGATAGATGGATAGCAACAATGTTTTTGTAGGCTAAGTTTGAAGATAACAAACCCCGGTGGGCCTTAAGGTTTCATAAGCAACGGCTGAAGGAAACATAATCCCAACCCACGGATCAGAAGGAATAAGCTATTACCTGTAGAAATAGATATCAGCAATGTTATAAAACATTCAATGACATGGACATAGATGCAGCTATTCAAATTGAATGTCAAAGTGACACTGACAAGGGAAGTATTTTCTCATTCCCCCATCTCTCTCTCCTTCCCTCTCATTCCCCCCCATCTCTCTCTCCTTCCCTCTCATTTCACCCTTTCTCTCCATGTTAAGGGAATGCTGTAATATAATGGAGGGAAGAAGCTGTAGAATGTCATCATCTGATGTCACCGCAGGATGAAGGACAGGCAGGTGAGTTAAATGGATGATAGGATCAAGTGTTTCCTCCCTCTCTTTCCTTCCCCCCTTTCTCACTCCCTCCCTCCGTATCGTGTTCTTTCAGAAATGAACGTTCTCAATGTCTTTCTATCCATCGTCCGGTGTGTGTGTGTGTGTGTGTTCTTTCTGTCTGCTATGAGTGTGTTTGTATTCTCAGCCATGTGTCTCCTGCCTGTGTGTCTTTTCTCCTGTGTGTGTGTGTGTGTGTTTGTGTGTCTCCTCTCAGGTCCAGATCCAGCAGTACTACCCCCCACCATAACCACAGGCAGAATCAGCGCAGCGCGAGGGGAATAGTGGCACTGGAACTGCCTCCACCACCACACAATAATTACACCACAATTTTGGTAAACCATAAATGCCATGTGTTGTGCGCGGTGCYGCCGTGGATCAGACGGGAGAGGCACGGTAGAGGAAGGTCTGGACAGGCCCCCCTGCGGAGGCGAATCACAGAGACCGCAGCTCCTCTCTGCCTTTCAAACCTAATTGGACATATGCTGGAGAGGAGCGGGCTGC
>NW_019954127.1:0-1934 GCF_002910315.2 Salvelinus sp. IW2-2015
GCGCAAACTCAACATGAGTCTGTTTATCATCCCTTTTTAAAGTTCTAAATCGTTGGCGGTAAGCCTCAGGGACCAATTCATAAATCTGTAACACAGCCGTTTTAACCTTATCATAACTGGCACTGTCGTGTACACTAAGAGCTGAATATGCTTCCTGCGCTTTACCAGTCAGTACACACTGCAACATTAAGGTGCGGTCAGAATCAGGCCAACTCCTAGCGTCAGCAACACGCTCAAACAACRAAAAGAATGTCTCAGGGTCCTTTCCATTAAACTGAGGCAATAACCGTAAGTTCCCAACAATATCAAATGTGTCCGGGGCACGACCAAAAGAGGAACGACCCCTAGGTAAATCTGGGTCACCTTCCCAGAACAAACTCTCCCCTGAGATCTTTCCTTCCCTAATCAACTCTATCCGTTCTTGTTGCAACTTGATTTTAGCCATCTCCATATCTTGTTTAAATGCTAATTCCTTTTCATACTTTACACGATCATGCTCTAGCTTCTCACGATCATGCTGCAGTTTCTCATGATCATGCTGCCGATCATGCTCTAGCTTCTCACGATCATGCTCCAGCTGTAACAGAAGCAGTTCTTTCTGCTGTTCAAAAAGAAGACTACCATGACTAACCAATGGAATGGCCATTGTAACGTTACGGGGAGACGAAGAGTCCTCAGCAGAGGCTGGCCCAGTGGTAACTTCAAGAATACCACTCTCCATCAGATTGGCCTTCAATATCAACCTAATAGAATTCTTTAGACGTTTATCACTAATTTCAACCTTGTAGTGTTCAGCGACCTTCAACAGCTGTTCTTTAGTACCTAATTCTAACAATTCCTCTGATGGAAAACGAATGAACTCATCTACATAAGACGCCATAGTTACAACAAAAAAAAATCTCGCCCTTCCCCTCTGCTGAGCACACCAGACCACAACCCAAGAAATGACAATCACCCTGAGCACCACAGAAGAGAGATGATACGGAGCTTCCCCAAAACCTACTATAACTCAACCCTAGTCTTCGTGCGGATTTGCGGTGGGTATTTACGCACTGTAGCCCGCTGGCAAGGTAATAAACCCCCCAGCACGCTGGCAGATTCCACCAAGCCACGGATGTGCCCCCGAGACAACTGCTCAGTCCACAGACACCACACAAAAATAACAAACATTAACCATGCCCAACATATTCCAAAAATGAAACATGTCGCTAAGCCTATCAGGGGGAAAAGGATATAGCTCCGGGTAGCAAGTTCCACTACCCTACCCAAATCTCCCACTGAGGTACACAGCCAATTACTCACCTCAGACCGATGTCCCAACAGAAAGAAGAACAAGAGTTTCCAGGCTGGGCAGGGCCGGGAAACTAACCATTATAYTCTCTCCAACGCAGCACACAAACCAAACAACAAAGGCAACCAAAACTGGGCCTATCAGACTCAAACAAAATATGCAAACCAAACACGTACCTCCACGTTCTCCCAAACCAATACGTTCAATTAATCCCGGACGAGCCCCCACTTGTCACGAACCGGCTCAAAGCCCGTAACAAAAGGGAGACAACGTGGAGGTAAGGAGTAACAAAAATATATTTATTAAATAAAGTAACCTAAATGCAATTAACAATGGTGTGTGTAATCAGTAATCAGTAGTGTAAGTGAGTGTTTTGCATGCATGAATGTGATAATGCGGTGTGTTGAAAGGTGCTAAAGCAAACAACCAAAAAGTCACAAAAAGCCACAACAAAATCTATGACGGTGTCTGCATGGAGAGAGTCTCCTCCATGAATGGGGAAGTGGTGTATTTATCCTGGGAGAMACCGGGCCCAGGTGTTTCCCATGTATCTGACGACCCTCCCAACTCCGCCCACCGAAATCCTAATAAGGAAACAAGAACAAAGAGAGAATACAGCAGACAGAGTGGGAGGGTCGTCACA
>NW_019954128.1:0-1934 GCF_002910315.2 Salvelinus sp. IW2-2015
GTAAACGTCAGCCTACTTGTTCTGACAACCATACCACATGTTGTGTGAAATGGTTGGTCACACCAACTCCAACCTTAATAATCCATCAAACACCAAGTCAACTTAACCTCTTCTACAGCTGGCAATGCATTCTGGGATATAATAATAATATAATATATGCCATTTGGCAGACACTTTTATCAAAAGTGATTTACAGTCATGCATCCATCCATTTTATGTATGGGTGGCCCCTGGAATCGAACCCTCAGGTATGGCAGTACAAGCGCCATGCTCTACCACCTGAGCCATACAGGACCAGGATACAGGATCTGTGGCCACAAGTTGTGAAATCCAGCCAATATTGGCCACACATGGTCACACACAAACACATAACATTCCATCATGACTGTTTTGTTATTTCTGTAAGGTGAAATGTCTTCCTTCTTTTTATGTATGACATGTTTATGTTGTCATACTTTCAGTTTCCTTTCCAATTTTGTTCACCAAATGTGGGTCCGGCACCAAAACAGTAGCTACCGCAGCCTTAAATACCAAGAGGAATATAGGAAAGTTACTCAGCAACTACAATGATTGTCCCCCAGCTATTTACAAAATCCTAATTCTTGTGCATTATGGATGAGATGAAGATTGTACCATAGGAATACAATAGCAGAGTAGGAGCTAGGTGGATTACTAGATGGGAATGGAGAAGGCATTGTACACAGACTCAGAGGTTTAAATCCTGCTCCCTCAGGGTTCCATTTTAATCAATTGTGCTAAACAAAAGAAATGGAAAATGTACTTTCTCTTCATTTTTGACCAAATCTGTTCAAGAGCATTTGAAACTACACTCACACTCTCTCTGCCAGTCTGTAGAAACTGTATGTACACACACACACACACACACACACAGACAAACACACAGACAAACACACAGACAAACACACGTCACACACACACAGGAATGATTCCATGCATGTATGCACCTCACACCATGTGGCAGGAGCAGCCTGCTAGTCCGACACAGACAGACAGAGAGCTGGGCCTACGGCATGACGGACTGTGTGTTATCATCCTGTGTTGTCACTGCCAAAGACAGTACAGAGATGGTGGCACCTCCTTAAAACTGGGTGAGATGTGGCACCGATGTTCACAGCCCCATAGAGGCAGGAAGAGAAAGAGATACTGACAGTGATTTTAAAYGAGACACAAARATACACCACAGAAATGAAGAAGCCAGAACACAGCCGAGAGAAGTCTACTGTGTGAATAGAATACAACCAATACATCCTCTGCCCAATGCACACTTAAATATGCATACATATTACCCTGTCTTTCTCTCGCTCTAAAACTCTCTCTCTTTCGTTCTCTCTCTGTCTCTCTTTCTCGCGCACTCTTTCTCGCTCACTCTCTGTCTCTCGTTCTTTCTCTCTCGCTGTCTCTCTCTCTCTTTCTCTCTCTCTCTCGGCCTGTGGAGATCCTGACACTCCATAGGGCAGAATCCCCTCCCAGAGGGCAGCAGGCCCCTGTGGCCTCCACGCCAAGCCCTGCTCATTAAACACATGAGAGAGGTCCCTCTGCCTCCTCAAATTAGGACTGACGCTGCTCTGCTCCGTGACTAGCTGCAGTCACACTCCAGATGTCAACCCTTCATCCAACAGCGCAGCAGACAGGAAGAAGCTTGCTGTCACSAGTCTAATGGGTGTATRTGATTTTATGAGCGACACTCCGCGTTGACTTACACATTGAGGAAGAAAAGCATCTTATGGTCACCTCAAGCATCCTTGAGGTATTTGTTTAGCACACGTGTTACCGTCATTGTAGGCCGTCATTGTAAATAAGAATTTGTTCTTAACTGACTTGCCTAGTTAAATAAAGGTTAAATAAAAAAATATATATATATATTGAAAAAATATACATAAACTCAGCAAAAAAAGAAACGTCCTCTCACTGTC
>NW_019954129.1:0-1933 GCF_002910315.2 Salvelinus sp. IW2-2015
ATTATAATTATAGGGCTGACTAGTTATGTGGTTTCTTGAGCTCACCCATTGCAACAACAGTAGGGCTGTCCCCCCCCCCCCAAAAAAAATTATTGGTCGACCAAGATTTGTCTGTTCTGTGTTTTAGTCAAATCAACTGTATTCGTTGAGCTTGTCTGACGCTTTAATCACACTGTTTGATTAGGCCGGGCTGTGTTACAACAACAAAAAAAGACAGTGAGTGTCTTTGACATTCACCTGTTGTCTCTCCTTCCTGCTGCAATGACCACCACAGAACATCAGTGTTTATCGTGCTCTCCGTGTTGCTTAAGCTGCAACATAATTACAGCAATTTCTGACTGAAAAGTTCTGTTATTGAAATCCCTCATTTGTTTAGAAAAAACATTCCCTCAACACTTGCTCTCTTTACATGACACATGAATGCATCGCACGCACGTGACCTATAGGCCCTGACCTATAGCATTTCATAATCACGTCGATAAATTGGTTAGAACAAATTTCGAACACCATGACAGCAAAATGGATGCAGAGGATATGATAAACTTGAAAAGGGGGAATGTTTACTGGTTGCTCATGAGGTAAAGGGGAAGTCAGATGTGTGGAATAAATTTGATTAGTTGTGGAAAATACTGGAGATCGAGAAAAATAAGGTAAGGAGCAAGCGCTACGTGCATATTATGTATGCCAAACAGGTGCTGTATAGATTACAATAAAAAAAATCATAACATTTGGAACAGCGTAAACACTAAATACATTATAAGCATACCAAAGTCTGTAACATTTTTTTGTGAAAATTGTTTCCTTGACATGTCGTTGTGATGCTTGGTGCTCACGGATTAAATAGGCTATTAAACAAACACTGAACAGAAGCAGGATCTTTCTTATTTCTATAGAAAGTATTCAGATCCCTTGACTTTTTCCACATTTTGTTACGATATAGCCTTTTTTTAAATGGATTACATTTTTTTTTTAATCCTCATCAAAATACACACAATGCCCCATAATAACAAAGCGAAAACAGGTTTGTAGACATTTTTGCAAATGTATTAAAAACAAACAGATACCTTATTTACATAAGCATTCACACCCTTTGCAATGAGACTCAAAATTGAGCTCAAGTGCATCCTGTTTTCATTGATCATCCTTGAGATGTTTCTACAACTTGACTGGAGTCCATCTGTGGTAAATTCAATTGATTGGACATGATTTGTAAAAGCACACACATGTCTATATAAGGTCCCACAGTTGACAGTGCATGTCAGAGCAGAAACCAAGCCATTAGCTTGAAGGAATTGTCCGTAGAGCTCCGTGACAGGATTGTGTCAAGGCACAGATCTTGGGAAGGGTACCAAAACATTTCTGCAGCATTGAAGGTTCCCAAGAACACGGTGGCCTCCATCATTCTTAAATGGAAGAAGTTTGAAACCACCAAGACTCTTCCTAAAGCTGGCTGCCCGGCGAAACTGAGCAATCGGGGGAGATGGGCCTTGGTCAGGGAGGTGACCAAGAACCCAATGGTCACTCTGACAGAGCTCCAGAGTTCCTCTGTGGAGATGGGAGAACCTTTCAGAAAGACAACCATTTCTGCAGCACTCCACTAATCAGGCCTTTATGGTAGAGTGGCCAGACGGAAGCCACTCCTCAGTAAAAGGCAATTGACAGCCCGCTTGGAGTTTTCCAAAAGGCACTAAAGAACTCTCAGACCATGAGAAACAAGATTCTCTGGTCTGATGAAACCAAGATTGAAATCTGGGCCTGAATGGCAAGTGTCACATCTGGAGGAAACCTGGCACCATCCCTACGGTGAAGCATGGTGGTGGCAGCATCATGCTGCTGGGATGTTTTTCAGCGGCAGGGACTGGGAGACTAGTCAGGATCGAGGGAAAGATGAACGGGGCAAAGTACAGAGATCCTTGATGAAAACCAGCTCCAA
>NW_019954130.1:0-1932 GCF_002910315.2 Salvelinus sp. IW2-2015
AGTTAATACTTGGTGGAAGCACCTTTGGCAGCCATTACAGCTGTGAATCATTTTGCATAGGATTCTACCAACTTTGCACAACTTATAGCAGCATAACATATATCTATGTTTTTTGTCAAAATTGCTCAAGCTCAGTCATTTGTGGACAGCAATATCCTAACCACTCGGGAACACTRAARACSTTGTTGAAAGCCATTCTGMTGTGTCTTTGGCATTGAAATGTYGAATTGTCCTGCTGAAAATGTTTAACTCTATCCCAGGGTTAGGTTTTTGTCTAACGTTTTGCCTAGGCTTTGATCCTTTCATATTTATTTTCATCCTGACAAACTCCTCAGTCCCTGCCGGTGACAAGCATACCAATAACATAATTTTGCCACCACAAAACTTGAAAATACAGAGGGTTTCACTCTGTGTTGTGTTGTATTAGATTTGACCAATACCTGTAGTGTTTAATTTAGGCCAAAAAGTACATTTATTTGCCATATTGTCTTCTAGTATTGCTTAACGGCCTTGTTGCAAACAGATTGTATAATCTGGAGTGGATTTTTTTTTTACACAAGCTTCCTTCTATTAACTTTGTCATACAGGACATTAATGTGGAGTGAATCTAATGTTCTTGATTCTCTGTATTTTCAAGTATTGTGGTGGCAGCATCATGTTATGGGTATGCTTGTTACTGGCAGGGACTTGGGAGTTTGTCATGATCAGAAGAAATTTGTTAGGAGCAAAGTTAGAGGAAAACCTCCCATAGTCTTCTGTAAATCTAACCCTYGGATAGAGTTTTATTTTTCAGGGTGAAATTTACACACATTTAAATGACAAAAACATACCAGTGACTTTCCAAGAGGTGTTGAGTGTTCCTTAATGGTCCAGTCTCAGTCCTGACTTAAATCTGCTTAAAATCAAAAACAAGGTTTGAATATTGCTGTCATCAATGATTCCCAACCAAATTTACTGAGGTTGAGCAATTTTGATAAACTATGGATATACACTCACCGGACAGTTTATTAGGTACACCCATCTTTACTGAACAAAACTATAAACACAACATGTAAAGTACTGGTCCCATGTTTCATGAGCTGAAATAAAAGATCCCGGAATTGTTCAATAGACACAAAATCTTATTTCTCTCAAACTTTGTGCACAAATTTGTATACATCC
The DNA here is from genome assembly GCF_002910315.2 of Salvelinus sp. IW2-2015. Classification (NCBI taxonomy): domain Eukaryota; kingdom Metazoa; phylum Chordata; class Actinopteri; order Salmoniformes; family Salmonidae; genus Salvelinus; species Salvelinus sp. IW2-2015. Next base: position 1,162 of record NW_019954130.1, read on the forward strand.
CTGTTAGTGAGCATTTCTCCTTTTGCCAAGATAGTCCATCCACCTGACAGGTGAGGCATCGTAACTGACTTCGGTGGGCAAATGCTCACCTCCAATGGCCACAGGCACGCTTTAGAAGTGTGCTCTTCAAGGATGAATGTATGACGTCGTGTGGGCGAGCGGTTTTCTGACGTCAATGTTGTGAGCAGTGGGGTTATAGTATGGGCACGCATAAGCTACAGACAACAAACAAAATTGCATTTCATCGATGGCAATTTGAATGCACAGAAATACCGTGACGAGATCCTGAGGCCCATTATAACGTGCCATTCATCTGCCGCCATCAACTCATGTTTCAGCATGATAATGCACAGCCCCATGTCTCAAGGATCTCTAATCAATTTCTGGAAGCTGAAAATGTCCCAGTTATTCCATGACCTACATTCTCACCAGAAATGTCACCCATTGAGCACGTTTCGGGGGCTCTGGATCAACATGTACCAGTTCCCGCCAATATCCATCAACTTCGCACAGCCATTGAAGAGGAGTGGAGTAACATTCCACAGGCCACAATCAACAGCCTGATCAACTCTATGCAAAGGAGATGTGTTGCGGTGCATGAGGCAAATGGTGGTCACACCAGATACTGAAAAGACAAGGTATCTGTGACCAACAGATACAGTTGAAGTAGGAAGTTTACATACATCTTAGCCAAATACATTTAAACTCAGTTTTTCACAATTCCTGACATTTAATCCTAGTAAAATTTCCCTGTCTTAGGTCAGTTAGGAT
>NW_019954131.1:0-1932 GCF_002910315.2 Salvelinus sp. IW2-2015
CATTGCTTCTTAATATAAATCCACTAGCGTTCTATAATGACACTAAAGGTTTGTGTTTCTTACATCAGCAAACAGCTAGTTTGTCTTTTCTTAGCAAYTTGCCCTAAATCTTMTGAGARGCTAATTGTTAGCCGCTAATGCTAATAGCTAGCTAGCTAATAAATGTACTGAGTAAGAGCAAACGTAGCTAGCTAATACAGCCTGATAGTACCAGTGACGGTGTAGACCTAAATCAGCATGTTGTTTGTGCAACAGTATCTTCTAAATCAAAGAGGAACATGCAAAGCAAGAATATGTTGGCTACATGATGTAGCTAAGAGAAAACATCCAATGTAGCCAAAGCTTATAGGGTCCCCTAGGAAACACTTATCAATACTTTTTTATTTTGTTTTTCACCTTTATTTAACCAGGTAGGCCAATTGAGAACAAGTTCTCATTTACAACTGCGACCTGGCCAAGATAAAGCAAAGCAGTGCGACAAAAATAACACAGAGTTCCACATAAACAAACGTACAGTCAATAACACAATAGAAAAATCTATGTACAGTGTGTGAAAATGTAGAAGGTAAGGTAAGTAGGTAAGGCAATAAATAGGCCAAGGAGGCAAAATAATTACAATTTAGCATTAACACTGGAGTGATAGATGTGCAGATGACGATGTGCAAGTAGAGATACTGGGGTGCAAAAGAGCAAGAGGATAAGTAACAATATGGGGATGAGGTAGTTGGGTGTGCTATTTACAGATTGTCTGTGTACAGGTACAGTGATTGGTAAGCTGCTCTGACAGCTGATGCTTAAATTTAGAGAGGGAGATATAAGACTCAAACAATTGTTGTGGAAATACTACACAGGGACACTCGAAGATACATCTAAAATCAATCATTCTTTATTATCAGCGCGCTGGAGAGGTTCCAACCAACTCAGTGCACCAAGTACACATGTCGATCAGGAGCTCTACCTGGGGCAGTCCTGTTAGTTCTCTTATATACAGACAAATTATATTTGCATGATTTAGCTTATTCATCGTTCATAATMKATTAATCATTAACGTTTACTTCTTTCATGTGACCGACCAATACTGGGTCATGCATGTGACAGACTAATAACTCACAAGGCTTCTTCTCTSAAAGCTGAGACCTTGAAACTGAGATAATCCTTTCTCAAAACAAGTTTCTGGGCATACTGCCAAATTGCAGATACTGATAGTGAGGATTCGTTCAATGAGTCACTCATGAACACAGAAATTGGTTATTAGAAAAGCACATCAATAGAACAGAGAAATTGGTTATTASAAAAGCACAAACATAAAAATGTCAATTAAACATTATTTTCATAAACACTGTTACAACATATTTGTCATGTTTAATATAATAAAATAATGACTAAGGTGTCTGTTAATTGTATTTTCATACTTTATAAATGATTTATTATTTCAATTACAAACCAGCTGTAAATGAGTTATTGGTTCATGAGATCATTTAAAAAACATACACATAATGAATTGGATATTTACTAATAGTTATTAAGGGTGATTATAACTATTATCATCATCACTTACTAATACTGCAATTGATGATGAATAGATATAGAAAATCAAGAAGATTGAATTACTGGTCTTTTTTACTTAACTGCCTTTTTCGTTAGCATGCTAGGCTAGCTAAAGCTAGAACGAGCAGTATTTCAATCTTCTTGATTTTTCAAATCAGATAATGAGATCATTAGGAGTACAGGCACATCTTCCATCCCTGGATTGGGGTACGTTTTCTAGCCACATCCGCATTCATCACTGCGGTACAAACATTATGGCTGAGGATCGTTCAGACTTGAAGGGGAAGATGCGTTTACTGCTCAACCTCAAAGTCGAAACATATCGGCTAATAGAAACCCTATTACCAAGGTCTCAGTCTTTCTGTCTCTCTCTGAAGCTGGTAT
>NW_019954132.1:0-1931 GCF_002910315.2 Salvelinus sp. IW2-2015
CAATCAAGTTGTAGAAACATCTCAAGGATGATCAATGGAAACAGGATGCACCTGAGCTCAATTTCGAGTCTTATAGCAAAGGGTCTGAATACTTACGGAAATACAATTTCTAAAAACCTGTTTTCGCTTTGTCATTATGGGGTATTGTGTGTAGATTGATGAGAGAAAAAAACCGATTTAATACATTTTAGAATAAGGCTGTAACGTAACAAAATGTGGAAAAAGTCAAGGGATCTGAATACTTTCCGAATGCACTGTATATGGCTCTGGCTATGTGAAACAGGTGTTGGACATGTCTTCACACAACCAAGCATTTAAGACCATCTTTTTTTAATGCCTAACTGCTTCAATCGGCCCCAGGGGCATACATGGGTTAGGTGTCGAATGTTGTAAGATTGGATATTCAGGATGTGGCTTGCATTGAGATGCTTGTCTCAGGAAAATAATCATTAAAAAAACGAAATTAAAGTTTTGTTATTTTCATATTGAAATATGTGTAAAAATCTATATTCCCTGTGGTGAATCTGTAGATCTCCGTGTAAATGTAAAGTGAGGCCTTTGGGCAGCACTCAGCTTTAGTATGCTATTAATTCAGAGAGTAACCAGGTTTCCATCCAACCTTTTCATTTGAGTAAAGGCAGGCACAATGTTTACAGAAACATTTTCAGTAAACTTTCCTAATTTCGACATAACCAAATATGCTAGACAAGGTGGGATATTTTTGTGTCGGAAAAGGAATGATGCTAAATTAAAGTGAATTATGCAAATGTTGGTGGAAATGCTTTTATTCACAAATATTGATATAATAACAGTCATATCAAAGTAAATTTGGAGTCACATGTTGTGTGGTCCTCCCACTACGACTTGTCGGGAAACCATGCAGTTTACCAGGCTACAGATAAACCCTCCTGTTGTGTTCCTTTCATGTTAATTCATTCTGTGTTCCCGGTCCAAAATGACCGCCCCATTATAGCTGATTAAAAATCCATAATAATACATATATTATCACCTAATGTTGTGTTAGATCTTTTTATCAACTTATGTTCTTGTGAACATTACAAGTTTTGAACTTTTTATTTATGGCCTGTAGGCCTCATTGACCTGAGCTCATACAACTCGTTTTTGAGTTTAAAAAAGGCATAATGTATGGATTATTTTCACTATAACAAATACTCAGATGAAACATACTGTGCTATTTATCACAGACTACTTTGTGTCAAAGTTTAACAAGGACTCTCTCCTCCTCACCAGTGTCATGATCAAAGATATGATCAAGAGCCTCACATACAGTATATCGTTTGGACATTGTGCCATCACAGAATGAATTGTGAGCAAGGCCTCAAAAAAGCTTTATATACCAGAGCTGTGAGAAAAGTTCTATATATTATTGAAACAATGTTGCGATTGTTTGTGAGAAGGCCAACAGGTGTGGTTCTCGTGGGGGAAAGATTCTATTGGGGAAAGGTTCCCGTGGGGGTTGCCATGGAAGCCAAGAAGGGAAGTGAGGTGTGAGTGTGTGTGCTCAAACATCTGATGAATGGGCATGTGCCTGAACTCAATTTTATACACTAATTGTAGTCTTGCCCATTCATTTCTAATTCCCGGTCCTTTTTGACCAGGAACACCACAGGTGTACAAAAGTTAAATAAAACACCCAAAATGTAATGAAAATCATCAAAATGTATTTTGTGTGTTCAGATGACCTGTGTGGACAAAGTCATGGAACCTTATGACAATCAGATTAAATGAACTACATTTTTCAGAGAGAAAACTTGTAAATCGGTCCAATTTGACCGGAACACAGCAGGAGGGTTAAATACATGATGATGAACTTCACAGAGAGGTGAAAGTTCAAGGCGATGAGCTTGATGCTCCTTTCCAATAAATATTGAGGGTGTTATTCTGGTGACATGATCATCAATGCTTGTCTG
>NW_019954133.1:0-1931 GCF_002910315.2 Salvelinus sp. IW2-2015
CCTTGTGTTTTAGGTTATTGTCCTGCTGAAAGGTGAATTAATCTCCCAGTGTCTGGTGGAAAGTAAACTGAACCAGGTTTTCCTCTAGGATTTTTGCCTGTGYTTAGCTTAGCTTTCTTCTCCCCAGTCCTTAACAATTACAAGCATACCCATAACATGATGCAGCCACCACTATGCTTGAAAATATGGAGAGTGGTACTCAGTAATGTGTTGTATTCAGGATAAAAAAGTGAATTGCTTTGCCAATTTTTTTGCAATATTACTTTAGTTGCAAACAGGATGCACGTTTTGGAATATATTAATTCTGTACAGGCTTCCTTCTTTTCACTCTGTCATTTAGGTTAGTAGTGTGGAGTAACTACAATGTTATTTCATTTATTTATTTAACCTTTATATAACTAGGCAAGCCAGTTAAGAACAAATTCTTATTTACAACGGCGGCCTACCCCGGCCAAACCCTAACCCAGACGACGCTGGGCCAATTGTGCGTCGCCCTATGGGACTCCCAATCACGGCAGGTTGTGATACAGCCTGGAATCGAACCAGGGTCTGTAGTGAGGCCTCTAGCACTGAGATGCAGTGCCTTAGACCGCTCGGGAGCCTGTGTGTTGTTGATCCATCCTCATACTACTAAGCTATACGGAATTGTTTTAATAAGGTCATACCAAGGATCATTCTGCTATTTGATTTGACCTAATTTGACCATACAAACACATTGAATTACAGATTCACAACAGAAAATATTTTTTACAATATCAAAAGGAAGTTTGTTCTGAAGTGTCTTTCCTGTATCTGAGAGATGGAAGATCAGGAAAGACATTTAACGCCTTATTATTGTCACTAGTCTCCATATACAGTGCAATCAGAATGTATTCAGACCCCTTGACTTTTTTCCACATGATGTTACATTCCAGCCTTATTCTAAAATGTATTCAATTGTATTTTTCCTCATCAATCTACACACATTACCCCATAATGACAAAGCAAAAACAKTTTTTWTTTTRGAAATGTTTGCAAATTCATAAACTGAAATATTACATTTCCATAAGTATTCAGACTCTTTACTCAGTACTTTGTTGAAGCACCTTTTGCAGCAATTACAGCCTCGAGTCTTCTTGGGTATGAYGCTATAAGCTTGGCACACCTGTATGAGGAGTTTCTCCCATTCTTCTCTGCAGATCCTGTTAACCTCATTCAGGTTGGATGGGGAGCGTCGCTGCACAGCTATTTTCAGGTCTCTCCAGAGATGTTCGATCAGGTTCAAGTCCGGGCTCTGGCTGACCACTCAAGGACATTCAGAGATTGTCCCGAAGCCACTCCCTGCATTGTCTTGGCTGTGTGCTTAGGGTTGTTGTCCTGCTGTGGAAGGAACCCAGTCTGAGGTCCTGAGCACTCTGGGACCTTTCATCAAGACTCTCTTCTGTACTCTGTTACATTCATCCTTTCCCTCGATCCTGACTAGTCCTTCCAGTCCCTGCGCTGAAAAACAATCCCACACATGATGCTGCCACCCACCACTCTTCACCGTACGGGATGATGCCAGGTTTTCCCTCTAGATGTGATGCTTGGCAACATTCAAGCCATAGGGTTCCTCAGACCAAGAGATCTGGGTTTCTCATGGGGTCTGAGAGTCCTTTAGGTGGCCCTTTTGGCAAAAACTCCAAGCGGGCTGTATGTGCTTTTTAAATGAGGAGTGGGTCTCCCGTCTGGCCATTCTAGCATAAACACGCCTGATCGGTGGAGTGCTGCAGAGATGGTTGTCCTTCTGGAAGGTTCTTCCACCGTCCACAGGAATCTGTCAAGAGTGAACCAACTCGGGTTCTTGGTCACCTCCCTGACCAAAGACCCTCTCCTCCGATTGCTCAGTTTGGCCGGCGGCCAGCTCTAGGAAGAGTCTTGGTGTTCCAAAACTTTTTCGCTTTAAGATGATG
>NW_019954134.1:0-1930 GCF_002910315.2 Salvelinus sp. IW2-2015
GAGGGCCGTCAGCCTCCTCTAAACTGATGCGCACGATCTTACCGTGGCAGAGGAGCACCTCGATCTAGCAACCAGGTTCGCAATGTCCTAAGCAGTCTCCCTTATCTCAAAAAGCAGCTCCTTTGCCACTGTAACCGTAAATGCTTAGAGTCAACTGATCCAAGTCTAAACCATATAAACAGTATTTTCTGTGTGATGCGCACTTGAACTACATTACCCTCCTAAAGATACTGCCAATGGCTGAATCTCTCCAGTAAATGTATGAGACACAAGCAATCACGACTCACATGCGCTAGTACTTTTAACTGTTACTAGAGCTGTTATAAAGTACAGTATTGAACATGTATCGAAAGTTAATAAAATCCCAGATATAGAGTATTCACTCTGTCAGAGATCAGAGATGGCAGGAGTCACTGGACATGGTCATCCAGAAATGTTACTGCCAGGCGGGTCGCACAGCACTACTTCCTCTGCGGTTATCTAGCGAGAAGCAGACTCGATTGTTAGCTCAGCTAGCAGTCTCCAGCAGAAGTTCCCCCTTTCCATGTCTCTGAGCGTTCACTTGATTCGATATCGTCAGCGCGTCCGCTACTGCGGACACAATGAATCATTATTTACAGTCAGTGTTAAGCACTGCTGGTTACAGTAGCGCGACAACTCAGAGCGAGATGAAGGAGGACGGAGGAGAGGGAATGGGAGAGGGAGAGAGAGAGGAATGGGAGAGGAGAGGGAGGGAGGAGTGCATGAGACCCACAGCCATCCAACGATGTGCTGTGATGCCTGCCTCATCAATTTGCACGTGTTTACCCACAATTGCACTCGGAAAGTGTCCACTTAACCCCAAATGCAGTCAGAGAGATTTCCTTGGCCTTTTTGTTCCCTCTGGATGCTAGTGGAGTGTTTTGGGGTGTACAGGTTTATTGAAATGTCCTGAGTCTATCGTTCTTGACTGTGTCAGTGTTAACCCCCCCTCTCCCCCACCTTTCCTGTTGTGAAATGGTAGGTTCCTGGTGATGGCCAGGACAACCTGTTTATCCAGAAGGGGGCCAAGTCCTCGTCCTCGTCTTCCTCTCACCACGGCAGCCGGAGGAGGAACCGYGAACGCTCCCGRGATAAGGATCGTGAACGCGAGCAGAGCCGAGATCGCGACAGAGAAAGAGAGCGAGAGAGGGAGAGAGGGAGACAGAGAGAGAGAGTCAGTGACTGGCCTCAGGAGAAACAGGTGGATTCACAATCACACTTCATTTATGTTTACTGGTTGAACTGAATTTTCAATTCACTTCCTGAATTTCCTGAATTCTAAACTGAATTGTTCCTTTCCAGCTTGGTGTACCTGCTTAGTGTTCACAAGCTTTGTGGTGATTGTTTTCTATGCCTCCCCTTAGAACCAACCCCTGAAGTCCCTACGCAGGCTCCTGCACCTCTCCCCCTCCTCCTCTTCCAGCCAACCCCCTCCTCCTTCCGACCTGCGATTCCAGCACCTCCCCAACCCCCCCACCTCCTCCTCTAAAGGGGGAGTCTTCGGTGACGGTAGGTCCCACCAGGGACACCCTAGCAGCAGCAGCTCCAGCTCTGGTCAGTCTAAGAGCCACCGGAAGCAGAGTTACCCCCTCCCGGGGCAGATACAGGGGCAGATTGAGTCCAACTGGCACGCGGCGGCCCTCGCCAGGGCGGAGGGGGCTCAGCCGTACCCCGACCAAATGGTCGCCAACGGGCCCACCTTTACCAGACCGTCAAGGTCACGGATGCCAAACCTCAACGACCTGAAAGAGACAGCCCTGTGAGGAGAACATGGAATTAGAWTTCTATCACCCATTGACTTGAATGGGGAWGTCCATTCTAGGGAAAACATGTCTGTGGAGGAGACGTCTCTCTGCCCTCCAGGGTCGTCATGTTGATTAGGCACCAAACGGAAGAAAACAGACTGAAG
>NW_019954135.1:0-1929 GCF_002910315.2 Salvelinus sp. IW2-2015
CAACAAGGCAGGAAACTGAACACAGCTCAATGTCCCAACAAGGCAGGAAACTGAACACAGCTCAATGTCCCAACAAGGCAGGAAACTGAAAACAGCTTGGTCTTTAAAGCCAGAAACTGAATAGAGCTTGCTTGGTCTTACAAATCAAATCAAATTTTATTTGTCACATGCTTCGTAAACAACAGGTGTAGACTAACAGTGAAATTCTTACTTACGGGTCATTTTCCAACAATGCAGAGTTAAGATAAAGATACAAAATAGACATGTAAAGTGTCACAAGGAATAAATACACAGTGAATGACTAATAACAATAACGAGTAAAAGTAACATAGCTATATACAGGGAGTACCAGTCCTGAGTCAATATGCAATGGTACGAGGTAATTAAGGTAGCTATGTACATATAGGTAGGGGCAGTGGCGTGCCGTGGGCCTGGGGCCTGGGCCTTCAGTGAGGTCCTACACAGTACCACCCGAATTAATCCACCTCTTATTACCATCATTTTGATGCCATGGCTCTAGACACTATACATTTAGACAGAAACTCAGTATAACCAGGCGTTACGTCACCTTGAAATTGACAAAAATTGACATTTTTGGGTAAACAGTGTTTCCCCAAAAACATGACACAATCAATGAGTCTTTTCAATATTTCCCTATTTTTCTTCACCTTTTCATTGTGCAGCTCCGTTGCCCTGCGCGCTTGCTCGTTGAGCTGTAGATCCACTCGGGTGTCCTCAAAAGTTTTCAAAAGCACCATTGCTTGTAAGTGCCCAGCCGTACTTTGGTGTCTCGTTGCTGCCTTGGTTAGACAACTCAAGTTTGCAAAGCCAGTGTGGCTCCAAACACCAAATCGATCACTWGCAAATAATAGGCATTCCCAGCAGTACAGTTTGCAGTGCTTCTCGGAGCCTGTGAGCCATTGATAGCGCTCGTAGTTGSAACTTTGAAAGTKGCGAACGAACCCCTTTCCCGCCTGTGACAGGCTTTGTAGCGTCGGCGTCGAGCGACCTCTCTTTTCTTGAAAAGTTCGTCTTGAGAATGGCGTTATAATTATATCCTCGACCAAATCGATATCTTCTCCTCCTTCCGCCATTGTGGGTTGAAAAAACAGCTTAGTAGTACGCGAATTCATTCGTTTATCAAATTCAGTTTCCTAGTTTTGAGGTTCTGCATAGACCTGCCCATAGGACCTTCCTCTCAATATTGGTAATCCAATCAAAAGACGTGCACGCACTACGCCTGCTAGCTGGCTCCTGTGTAACACTGGAGCCAGCCAGCAGGCGTACAATAGCCAACTCTAAAGCTGATTGGTTGACACTAAATTTTCATTTCCATTCACTTTAAGCTACAAGCGCCCGCACTGTTGATTCTGAAGGCCTGAGGGCAGATTTTAGAACCCTGGCAACACATGATGGCTGAATATGATTGGATAAAAGATCTAACATAAAGACCAGCCCTCCAAATCTCAACCTGGGGCTGGAAGCAGTGCAACCAAGAGAAAAGCTATGAAATTAAGTGTATAACTCTTACTCTGGGGAATAATTTTATACATATTTGTGGGAAAATATATTTAAAAAAAAAAATTATATTCTGATGATGTTTAGGCCAGCAGAGAAGGCCTTGCTGGCCCTGATGGCCCACCACTGGGTAGGGGTAAAGTGACTAGGCAAGAGGATAGATAATAGACAGTAGCAGCAGCATGAGTACGGGGTGAGTCAGTGTGTGTGTGTGTGTGTGTGTGTGTGTGTGTTGGGATGTCAGTGTAAGTACGTGTGAGTGTATGGGTAGAGTCCAGTGTGTGCGCATCGAGTCAGTGCAAGAGAGTTAGTTTTTAAAAAACGGTCAACGCAGGTAGTCAGTTAGCCATTTGATTAGCTATTTAGCAGTCTTGTTTAGTACTTATGGCTTGGGAGTAGAAGCTGTTCAGG
>NW_019954136.1:0-1929 GCF_002910315.2 Salvelinus sp. IW2-2015
ACTACACTGTCTGCCAATTTTACAGGCAGTTTTCGCTGCCGTGATGCGCTCACATCCCAATTACTAATATCATGCTTAATCATCATCTCTTCAGTTAGCTTGAGAACTTTRTCAAAGTCTCCCCTGAGTTATCTCTGAACGTAGAAAAGCTGCWTTTGAGGATTTCAATTAAACCAATACAGTCCGTCACAGACAATGTAGATCTTTGTAATCGCTTCGTACTGCAGCAAAATCACTAGTGTCAAACAATTTACTAAACGTGACTAACAGGAATAMAATTWGGTTCTCATTTSGTTTGTCTACAAGCCTCTGAAAACTCTGCAAGAACCTCTAAAATGACATCTAGCAGTAACAGCACTTTACTCACAGACCCTGATTTTGAACTCCACCGTACATCCGCGGATCTTTCTAGCTCGATACATGGCCTAACATGGCCTATTGGGATGCAACTCTTTCTGGTAAGTGGTGAAATAAGCATAGCCAGTTACAAATKTAATGGCTTAGCAGATAATAAGAAAAGACGATCAGTATTTACCTGGCTAACAGAGAAGGAAAATAATATCTATTGTTTACAGGAAACTCATTCAACAATTTTAGATGAAGTTTTGTGGAAAAAGTACTGGGGGCGAAATGTATATTTCTCCCATGGGCAAAGAAATTCAAAGGGTGATTGTTTTAATTAACAGCAATTTTGATCCAAATGTGCAAATTGTCCAAACAGATCATCAAGGTAGATGGATTATTTTAAATATGTTATTGGACAATAAACAGATATGGCTTATTAACCTATACGGTCCAAATAATGATGATCCAAGCTTATAATAATTTATAAACTCCACAAGCAACACTAGACTCTATTATTATGGTGGGTGATTTTAATACGGTCTTAAATACCTCTATGTGTCACGCCCTGACCTTAGAGAGCTTTTTTATGTCTCTATTTGGTTTGGTCAGGGTGTGATTTGGGGTGGGCATTCTATGTTCTGATTTCTATGTTTTTGTATTTCTATGTGTTGGCCGGGTATGGTTCTCAATCAGGGACAGCTGTCTATCGTTGTCTCTGATTGGGAATCATACTTAGGCAGCCTTTTCCCTTTTGTCATTGTGTGAAGTTATCTTTGTTAGTGGCACTAAAGCCCTACGGTTGTTTTTTCGTTTGTTGTTTTGTTGGCGACATTTACTAAAATAAAAGGAAAATGTATGCTCACCACGCTGCACTTTGGTCCACTTCTTTTGACGGCCGTAACACTATGGACCGGAAAGGAAATCACACTACAAACTATCACCCTCAGGCACTTAGGGAAATCATGAATGTCATGGATATTTTGGAGTTAGTGGCTATATGGAGGCTTAAATACCCTGACCTAGTGAGATATACATTTTTATTTTATTTCACCTTTATTTAACCAGGTAGGCTAGTTGAGAACAAGTTCTCATTTGCAACTGCGACCTGTTGGCGGAGGCTTAATCAAGCTAGTCGTCTTGACTACTTTCTTATGCCATTCTCTCTGGCACCAAAAGTAAAAAATAAAAAAAAATGGTCGGGGACAGAATGCGGTCGGATCATCACATAATTGGCATATATATTACTCTTACAGAATTTCCACGTGGCGAGGATATTGGAAATGTAATCAAAGCCTACTAGATGATAAATTGTTTAGAACTAGGACAGAATAATTTATAACTGACTTTTTCCAGACATAACATAGGTACAGCAGATCCCCTTATTGYATGGGACACTTTTAAATGTGTAATTAGAGGCCATGCAATTCAGTACTYATCTATAAAACAAAATCAATTTAGATCAAAAGAGTCCATATTAACCAAGGAAATTGAARRACTAACAGTACAGCTAGATAGCAATAACACTGTAGCATAGAGGCACAGAATAAGTTAGAGGAAAAACAAAAAGAAATGGAGGAACTTATT
>NW_019954137.1:0-1928 GCF_002910315.2 Salvelinus sp. IW2-2015
CAGTTCAAAGTTTGACACCTACTCATTCAAGGGTTTTTGTTTATTTTTTACTATATTTCTACATTGTAGAATAATAGTGAAGACATCTAAAACTATGAAATAACACATGGAATCATGTAGTAACCAAAAAGTGTTCAACAAATCAAAATATTATTTTAGATTCTTCAAAGTAGCCAACCTTTGCCTTGATGTCAGCTTTGCATACTCTTGGCATTCTCTCAACCAGCTTCCACCTGAATGCTTTCCCAACAGTCTTGTAGGAGTTTCCACATATGCTGAGCATTGTCGGCTGCTTTTCCTTCACTCTGCGGTCCAACTCATCCCAAACCATCTCAATTGGGTTGAGGTCGGGTGATTGTGGAGGCCTGTCATCTGATGCAGCACTCCATCACCTCCTTCTTGGTCAATTAGCCCTTACACAGCCTGGAGGGTGTATGGCCATTGTCCTGTTGGAAAACAAATGATAGTCCACTAAGCACAAACCAGATGGGATGGTTACTTGAACTCTGTGAAGCATTTATTTGGGCTGCAATTTCTGAGGCTGGTAACTCTAATGAACTTGTCCTCTGCAGCAGAGGTAACTCTGGGTCTTCCGTTCCTGTGGCGGTCCTCATGAGAGCCAGTTTTCATAGCGCTTGATGGTTTTTGCGACTGCACTTGAAGAAACTTTCAAAGTTCTTTGAAATTTTCCATATTGACTGACCTTCATGTCTAAGGTAATGATGGATTGTCGTTTCTCTTTGCTTATTTGAGCTGTTCTTGCCATAATATGGACTTGGTATATATTTTACCAAATAGGGCTGTCTTCTGTATACCACCCCTACCTTGTCACAACACAACTGATTGACTCAAATGCTTTAAGAAGGAAAGAAATTCCACAGACTTTTAACAAGGCACACCTGTTAATTGAAATGCATTCCAGGTGACTACCTCATGTAGCTGGTTGAGAGAATGCCAAGAGTGTGCAAAGCTGTCATCAAGGCAAAGGGTGGCTACTTTGAAGAATCTCATATAAAAAAGATTTGGATTTGTTTAACACTTTTTTGGTTACTACATGATTCCATATGTGTTATTTCATGACTCATACTGCACATAAACTCAGCAAAAAAAAGAAACGTCCTCTCACTGTCAGCTCCGTTTATTTTCAGCAAACTTAACATGTGTAAATATTTGTATGAACATAACAAGATTCAACAACTGAGACATTAACTGAACAAGTTCCACAGACATGTGACTAACAGAAATGGAATAATGTGTCCCTGAACAGGGGGGATCAAAATCGAAAGTAACAGTCATTATCTGGTGTGGCCACCAGCTGCATTAAGTACTGCAGTGCATCTTCTCCTCATGGACTGCACCAGATTTGCCAGTTCTTKCTGTGAAATGTTACCCCTCTCTTCCACCAAGGCACTTGCAAGTTCCCAGACATCTCTGGGGGGAATGGCCCTAGCCTTCACCCTCCGATCCAACAGGTCCCAGACGTGCTCAATGGGATTGAGATCCGGGCTCTTCGCTGGCCATAGCAGAACACTGACATTCCTGTCTTGTAGGAAATCACTCACAGAACGAGCAGTATGGCTGGTGGCATTGTCATGCTGGAGGGTCATGTCAGAATAAGCCTGCAGGAAGGGTACCACATGAGGGAGGAGGATGTCTTTCCTGTAATGCATAACGTTGAGATTGCCTGCAATGACAACAAGCTCAGTCTAATGATGCTGTGACACACCGCCCCAGACCATGACAGACCCTCCATCTCCAAATCGATCACGCTCCAGAGTACAGGCCTCGGTGTAACGCTCATTCCCTCGACGATAAATGCGAATCCGACCATCACCCGTGGTGAGACAAAACCGTGACTCGTCAGAGAAGAGCACTTTTTTTCAGTCCTGTCTGGTCCAGCGACGGTGGGTTTGTGCCCATAGGCGACG
>NW_019954138.1:0-1928 GCF_002910315.2 Salvelinus sp. IW2-2015
ATAATAATGACAATTACAACAATACTGAATGAACACTTTTATTTTAACTTAATATAATACATCAATCAAATCAATTTAGCCTCAAATAAATAATGAAACATGTTCAATTTGGTTTAAATAATGCAAAAACAAAGTGTTGGAGAAGAAAGTAAAAGTGCAATATGTGCCATGTAAAAAAGCTAACGTTTAAGTTCCTTGCTCAGAACATATGAAAGCTGGTGGTTCCTTTTAACATGAATCTTCAATATTCCCAGGTAAGAAGTTTTAGGTTGAGGTCATTATAGGAATTATAGGACTATTTCTCTCTATACCATTTGTATTTCATATACCTTTGACTATTGGATGTTCTTATAGGCACTATAGTATTGCCAGTGTAACAGTATAGCTTCCGTCCCTCTCCTCGCTCCTACCTGGGCTCGAACCAGGAACACATCGAAAACAGCCAGCCTCGAAGCATCGTTACTCATCGCTCCACAAAAGCCCTTGCAGAGCAAGGGGAACAACTACTCCAAGTCTCAGAGCGAGTGACGTTTGAAACGCTATTAGCGCGCACCCCGCTAACTAGCTAGCCATTTCACATCGGTTACACCAGCCTAATCTCGGGGGTTGATAGGCTTGAAGTCATAAACAGCTGCTGGCAAACGCACGAAAGTGCTGTTTGAATGAATGCTTACGAGCCTGCTGCTGCCTACCATCGTTCAGTCAGACTGCTCTATCAAATATCAAATCATAGACTTAATTATACCATAACACACAGAAATACGAGCCTTAGGTCATTAATATGGTCAAATCCGGAAACTATCATTTAGAAAATAAAACGTTTATTATTTCAGTGAAATACGGAACCGTTCCGTATTTTATCTAATGGGTGGCATCCATAAGTCTAAATATTCCTGTTACATTGCACAACCTTCAATGTTATGTCATAATTACGTAAAATTCTGGCAAATTAGTTTGCAACGAGCCAAGCGGCCCAAAGTGTTGAATATACCCTGACTCTGCGTACAATGAACGCAAGAGAAGTGACACAATTTCTCTAGTTTAATATTGCCTGCTAACATGAATTTCTTTGAACTAAATAAAAATATACTTCTGTGTATTGATTTTAAGAAAGGCATTGATGTTTATGGTTAGGTACATTCATGCAACGATTGTGCTTTTTTCGCAAATGTGCTTTTGTTAAATCATCCCCCGTTTGGCGAAGTTGGCTGTCTTTATTTCTTCCAGACAGTCTTCACAGTTTGCAACGAGCCAGGCGGCCCAAACTGCTGCATATACCCTGACTCTGTTGCACAGAACGCAAGAGAAGTGACACAATTTCTCTAGTTAAAATAAATTAATGTTAGCATTCTTTAACTAAATATGCAGGTTTGAAAATATATACTGTGTATTGATTTTTAGAACGGCGCTTTTTTCGCGAATCATCCACAGGCCGCCAGAACAGCTTTAACCGGGCCTTGGCTTAGATTCTATAAGTGTCTGGAACTCTATTAGAGGGATGCGACACCATTCTTCCATGACAAATCACATCATTTGGTGTTTTGTTGATGGTGGTGGAAAACGCTGTCTCAGGCGCCGCTCCAGAATCTCCCATAAGTGTTCAATTGTGTTGAGATCTGGTGACTGAGACGGCCATGGCATAGGGTTTACATATTTTCTTTGCTCATCCAACCTTTCAGTGACCACTCGTGCCCTGTGGATGGGGGAATATTTCATCCTATGGGGGCATAGCCATGGTAACCAAAAGAATGGCCCAAATAAAAGCCTGCACAGCATTTTTATGCATGACCATAAGCGTGATGGGATATGCATTGCTTGATTAACTCAGGAACCACACCTGTGTGGAACTACATGCTTTCAATATACTTTGTATCCCTCATTTACTCAAGGGTTTCCATTACTTTGGCAGTTACCTGTATATCTGAATC
>NW_019954139.1:0-1928 GCF_002910315.2 Salvelinus sp. IW2-2015
GGCAGGTACCTGTGTAGATAGAGAGACAGCTCAGCCACCTGTTTGTTGGGCAGGCAGAAGCCTGCTGTCTGTTCTCTCTTATGTCAAAGCCTAGTTAACTCTCTTTCTCTCTATCGTTTTATCTCTCTCTATCGGTTATCTCTCTGTCTCTATCGTTATCTCTCTCTATCGTTCAGGGATTTGAGAAAGGAGTTTTCCTCAGGAGCTGCTTCACATCATAACACACCTTACAAAACAACCACCTTGCCATATGTTGATGTAGCTTTTCTCTGTGTGAAACATCTTCTGTTACTCTAACTCTAACTGTGTTTACAATGTTTGTTTTAACAGTTTTTTTACATCATTGATTTCATGACATAGAAATAATACAGATAAAACAGTAAACTTTATTTTGCATACAAAAAAAATAATTTGATAAGATCACAATATATATTTGAAATCTTGCATAACATTGTAACATTTTTGGCATGGCAACAATAACCGTTTTCTTACTCTTTTCATAACTTAATCTCTCTCTTCTTGTCTCCTTTCTCGCACAAGCAATTTGGAAAGATTCTAGATGTGGAGATTATTTTAATGAGCGAGGATCCAAGGTAAGTGAACTAGAACCCCAGCTGCTTCATTACCATGTACTTCTTCTGTTTAGTAATGATGGCATTAGTGCCGTGTGTACATTGGCTCAGACTACTGCTCTCTAAGCCTGGTCCTGGAGAGCTGGAGAACTGCGTTCAGACATTCACTCCT
The DNA here is from genome assembly GCF_002910315.2 of Salvelinus sp. IW2-2015. Taxonomy (NCBI): domain Eukaryota; kingdom Metazoa; phylum Chordata; class Actinopteri; order Salmoniformes; family Salmonidae; genus Salvelinus; species Salvelinus sp. IW2-2015. Next base: position 745 of record NW_019954139.1, read on the forward strand.
CTCTCTGCTGCTCCTTGGTTGTTGTTCTAGCTTTGTGCTCCAGTTGGGGAATCATTACCCCTGTCAATCAATCAATCAATCAATCTGTGATTGAGCTGTTTCAAAATGCACTTAATCCAGTACTGTAGCTCTCTGGACCAGGAATACAGACCTCTAGTTTAGAGACTAATAGTCAACCCAGATCAAWTATCAAGTGCTATAGCAAATATAGAAYCATCACCGCCAAAACTGACTCAGTGTCTATACATGTACAGTAGMKCTATACCATGTCCTATATAACATCCTCTGGTGTAAACAGCACAGTGCTGGTCATCCACTGTTTATGTAATCGTCTGTGCCAAGCTCCAGAGCATTCCATTCATAAATTAGACAGCCTCCTCTAGCTGGGTGTTCAACCATGAATGGGATCGATTCCCACTCTTACCTGGTAGTTTGGGGTCTGTATAAGGTATGCAGCCAGCCTCCATCTAGGAACCTATACTCTGCTCCAACTCAGCCCCCACAGCCAGACAAGATRGAGCACCGGATAAAGCTGCCTCCTCTGCTGTAACAAGCATTTATTGTTTGTGCCCTACAAAGCCATTACCCATGATGCCTCTCTCCTGCACCCTGCRYGCTATATAATGAACCTAGCAGGCCATTAATAAACAATCTATTTTCTATGAAGCTTTGGCAATTTGCATTCAATATGTTTGTCTCCTTTGAAAAATGGTGGCTCCACTCTCCCTCCGTGTAAGCTAATTATTTGTGCATGATAAAAAAAGATAGAGGGGCCAACCATAGTCGGGCAAMATGTCCAAAGGATTAATTTTGCCCTCAATTCCTTTTGAATTTATTTCTTTATCTCCCTYTCCCCAAGGACAGCTACCGTGTTATTTATGCCAGGAATAGGAGCTCGGAGATCCTGTGTATGCATACAAGATCACAATGCTCTCCATCTCTCACATGTATTATATATCTTCAAGCAATTATCAGCCTGGCCGTGGCTCCCTCTCCCTCCCATCCCTCTATATGTATATATAGAAACCAAAGGACTGGGACTTGTTGGGCCAGCATATCTGAAGGCTGGTGATGGATCTCAGGCCCAGTCTCCCAGTCCCCATAACTCAAGCTGGTGACAAAGGCCTCAGGGGAGGGGGCACGTGGGGGTGGAAGATGGGGGATGGGGAGGAGGGTATTTTGGT
>NW_019954140.1:0-1928 GCF_002910315.2 Salvelinus sp. IW2-2015
GCTAGGAAACGTCTACACAGAGATACATACAGAGACATGAGAAGTGAACTGGCCCTTTCATTCCAAGCAGAGAGAAGAGAGGATGGGAGACAACAGTAAACACAAAGCAGAAAGACAGCCCCACTCATTCACAGGTGTCAGCCCACAGCCAAGAGACAAACTGTTTGATAGCTAGGGAAAACAGAGGACAGGAAGAGAGGAGGAGAAGGAACCTGCCAGAGTAGCACAGAGAGCGAGCGAGCGCTGCGATAGAGAGCGAGATAGGGAGAGAGAGAGAGAGAGAGCATGCCATTACAGTGTGTACATATCACCATAATGCAGGGGGATATGTATGAATAAGATCTCTCTCCTCCATGTCGTCATCCCGCTTCTCTCCTTCCCCCGAGCGAGACAGATTACCCAATCAATCTCCTCAGAGAGAGAGGGAGGAAGAGTAGAGGGAGAGGAATAAGGAGGGGACAGAGACGAGGAGTGGGAGGGGGTAGCAGAGTGAGAAAGACTGTGCATTACACCTAAGAGAAATTGAGGCAAGAGAACGGCGTAGGATGAGAGATTTTGTTTTCAAGGACAGAAGGTGAGAAGGAGGGAATACAGAGGCAAACAGAATGGTTTTAAAGTGAGCACCTGTTGTGGATGAGAGAAAAGGGTGGCCTCTCAATGGTTGTTGTTTACAGAGAAGCCCCCCCAGCCACCTGTTTCAGTCCTGCTGGACACTCAAGTCTGTTACAGCTTGGCTACATCTCAAATGATACACTATTCCCTATCAAGTGCAATTCTGACCGAACCATAAAAGGAAACAGAAAAGTGTCATCCCAGACACATCCCCATCATTCGCCTGCCCTGACACCCAGCAAACCCCTACATTATACCATCATGGACTGTATATAAGTATTATCACACTTAGGTATTCAAGTCAGCGCAGGTGTCAAAGTGACATTTTACAATAGAAAATCATGTCACACAGACCAACATAATGAATGGCATTACTGCCTGTTGCAAGAGGACCTGTTTTGAGGCACACAGTAGACAGAGGAGAGGTCTGGAGTTCTTTGTGTGGCTGAGGAGTTCTGGTCACTGCTCACAACTCAACGGCCCAGCGACAAGCCAAATCAAAGCTTAAAATGAAAACTTCAGAGAGTTCAGGGCTCAATGATAAGCAGTTGCTAATTTTTAGAATGCATTGATAATTATCAGAAACAAAACAAAAAAAATTGCCTTTATTATCTGCCTTTACTTGTTCATTGAAAGGTTCCCCACCTCCATTGACAGGAGAGTCTCCCTCATAGCGTGCTAAATGATCAGTCAATCCACAAATCATATAGACAAGCATGGAGCTTTATCCAGAAAGGAGCACTAAGGCATTGCTTTTTGAATGACGCACTACTGTCACTAAATCAGTGACACTCCGGAGGCGCTGATGTCACAGTAGCAAGAACCGCAGATGTGTGGGGTCATGATCTCTAGCTTGTGCAAAGAACAAAGTCTGTAATGATGGGGGCCTCCCAGCATGATCATTTCCTGCTAGTGTGTTTGTGTGTGTCGTGCATTTCTGACTTTCTTCATCATTTATGCCTCTATTCCTTTCATCACTCAGTCTGAATTACCAAAAGACGTCTCATTATTTTAATAAAAAACATTTCCTCCACAAACCACTCCTCTTTTGAGGAACATCCACATTCAAGTAGGAACATGGATTTTCTCTCAGTAAGTAAACATGAGTGAACACAGTTTCAACAATTAGGAAGAAAGGAAAATATCACTTAAACAAATCTACTAAGGCTGTGTTTCACTTCCATGTTCAGTATAACAGTGTGGTGTGTTTAGGGTGTGTGTGTGTAGGTTTGTACCACATTGGTTCTCCCATCCAGGGGTACAGAGTCCTCCAGTTCCGGGAGCCCAGCCAGAGTCAGAATCCCACCAAAATCCAG
>NW_019954141.1:0-1928 GCF_002910315.2 Salvelinus sp. IW2-2015
CAGCACCATCTATAGCAGGACTAGACCCAGCCTCAGCTACAGCACCATCTATAGCAGGACTAGACCCAGCCTCAGCTACAGCACCATCTATAGCATGACCAAGGAAAGAATCAAGAAAATAAGTAAGGACAGAGCCCTCCACACGGCCTCTCAACTACAAAACACTCCCAGAGAGAGAGAGAGCGAGAGGGGCAATGCGGGGGAAAGCATAGCATTGCATTTATCCATGTTTGTGCTCTTTCCTCACTGTGTTCATAACAACACTCAAAGAATGAAGTCCATCTTATCAGTCACATGACCAGCATCTCCATGGATGCACCGTTCATCTCCTCTGGCACTGTGAATGAATATTGCTATTTCTGCATGCAATGCATACTGTACACAGTTGATAATGAACACACATACACATATTGACATGTTCTCAGTTGGTCCTCAATCACATTCTTTGGACACATACTATATGACTATTTCAGAGATGTTATAAGATGCCTGCACATACAGTACCTTTCAGCTTGCACCAGCAGTATACGCAACACTTGCACAATCCATGAAAACATATTTATTTTGGTGCTCTCTATGGTTTAGGTATGCACATTTCTTTTGAATGAAAATGGTGATAAAACCCAGGGTTTAATGGTGTGGGTGATGTGTAGTGTTGAAACACACACACGTTTACCAAACCATCTAGCTTCCCCTGGATTTAGTCATTTATCCCTTCCCTTGTGGTCTTTTTGTGAACTAGAGACATCTGTTTTATGTATCCAGAGCTACTGGACACATAAGCCCCTGTCTAAAGATAACTATAATTATTATTATTCAACAACAAAAAATAATCTGATGATTAAATATAGCTGAAGAATATATTCCACATCCAAAGCTAGCTCTCATCTAATATGTTTGAGTAAATATAGCTCTTTATTTTCCACAATATTTGATACCGTCAGACCACTGGTCTTGTTTTAGCTTTTATGATTTTCTACCATTTTTATTTCCAGCATTGAAGACATCCTCAGCGCCTACCATGTTTTGTTTGAGTACGCTTGTAGTTAATATCCCATCTGTCCTACTGTACACACACTGCAACCCCTTTTTCCATTCCATTGCAACCACCCCACCCAATTGACACCCTGCTACTGTATGCATTTTTAGGCTGAGGGAGCCCAGGAGATGGCAGAGGAAAATGGGGCTCGCTCCAGTGATGCCTCAGCCAAGGTGCCAGGGCAGGCAAGCAGCCCCGCCCAGGAGAACGGAGTGAAGGAGGGTGCCCCATGCGGAAGCCAGGGCATCCATGACCCCCAGGGCTTTGACTCGCGCATCCCTGAGACAAGTAAGTGTGCCATCCAAACCGAACAGTCCCCTGCCTGTCCTCTCTCCACTAGGGCTGCGTCCCACTCCTCATTCTCTCAGACTCCTATCCCTTGATGTGAGCTGATATAAGGCCTCCCAAATACTGTCTGTCCTCAGTTTTCAACCCAAATATGCTTTATGGTTGTCTGGTCTGGAGAGGGGCCTTATGAAGGGGCAAGTTTGGATACAAAAGAAGCAGAGATGGTCTCTTATCTAAATGACTTTGAGACTTTCGTATTTATTTTGTGATTTACATGTCCCTGACCACCCCATTACCTTTGACTTCTTATTTTACAGGCTTCTAATTCTTCTTTGTGCTATCCCTCTACCCTCTTCATCTTAACCCCCTCAACATCTCCTATGTCCCCCACTCCTCTCTCCTCTCCTCTTTCCCATTCTTTCGGTCCCATTTCCACACTTCCTGCTGCAGATTGAGTCTTTCAAGCTCAACTTCCGCGAGAACGCCCGCTCTCGCACGGACCACGGCGCCGACATCATAACCTGGCCAGCCCCGGGAGACAACCCCTCACACCCACAACGCAGCGTCTCTCTCAACGACTCCCTGACTTCTGCTGGCTACC
>NW_019954142.1:0-1927 GCF_002910315.2 Salvelinus sp. IW2-2015
TTTCCCTTGTGTTCCTTCTAAAATGACTCCAAAGTCCCTTGTAGATAAAAACTGTGTTTCCATTTTTCCTAGTCCAGTGTGTTTGGGGCTCCAGATACCTGCAGGTAGAACCACATTCTGTTTTGCACTGTGCTGAACTGAACTATTGTAACGGCTGTCCTCGCTGACAGAAGGAGAGGACCAAAACGCGAGTGGTTAGTGTTCATTATTTAATGAAAGTCACAAAAACACTTCAAAATACAAAACAACAACACACGTGACAAAACCGAAACAGTCCTGTGTGGCACAAACACTGACACAGGAACACACACCCACAAAACATACGTGAAACCTTGGCTGCCTTAGTATGATTCTCAATCAGGGACAACGATTGACAGCTGCCTCTGATTGAGAATCATACCAGGCCGAACACAAAACCCCAACATAGAAAATCACACATAGACAGCCCACCCCAACTCACGCCCTGACCAACTAAATAAATACAAGAAAAAGGAAAAACAGGTCAGGAACGTGACAACTATGGAGCAGACCTGGGTTCAATTAGTATTTTAAATCTTTGCTCRAGCCTGCCTGGAGTGCCAGATAGGTGGGGTTTACAGTGTTGCAAACTATTCTATTRGTCCATTAAGCCACGCAAACTCAATCAAGCACAGATCAAGTARTTGAAATGATTTCAAATAGTATTTGAACCCAGGCTTCGGACGGCGTGAGAAAAGAAGAATGCCTTGCAGTGGAATAGCGTTCATACCAGCAGAAGCTATATATACACATCAGAATGCACGGCCAAGGGGGGTTCCGTTCCACCCCAGCTGTTACCCTCTCTGTCCGCTGTACAGGATGAGAATGACGTCAGCTATACCCTAGGTAGAGGTTCCCCTTAGGTACAGCGACCATATGAATCAAGCGTCTCAGAGTAGGAGTGCTGATCTAGGATCAGTTTAGCCTTTTAGATGACAATAATTTAGTTTATATGGACAAGGGGGACTTGATCCTAGATCAGCACTCAATGCCCATTCCCAAATCTACCCCTTGTCACTAGGATGGGGTCTGAAACCTGTGGCCCGGGGCCATTTTCGTCCCGCCACCTGATTTATTGCGGTCCCACTGGTGGTGTCAAAACTAGCCTCTCTCTCTCTCTCAGAGTATTTGAATATATTTGATGGTAAGGAAATATAAATATTTTAGGGAGCCAAGAAGAGATGGTAGCAGGCAGAAAGAATCTGTGGCAAAATGAATGGTTCAAAATCACTCAATGTCTCAAACACTCAAACAGAGTTGTGTTTTTCCTTCCAACTAATCTTGAAAAGTGTCTGAATGAAAAACGTATTGATTTGTGCCTTCCAGCCCCCTCCCCCCTCTCTCTCTCTCTCGCTCTCTTTCTCTCTCTCTTCCCCCGCTCTCTCTCTCTCCTCTCACAAGTCAATTTAACACTGACTGCCTTGGCACTATCTATTCCCCTGTGTGAGTACTGAGGCGTGACAACACTCATTCGCTCTTTTTCTGAAAAAGAAATCCCCAGAGATTTATTAAAAATACCACAGACTGCCTGAATCAGTTTTGGTTTGCAGAGAGGAGAGGGGGCATCTAGGCGAGGCGTGGACCACACACACACTCCTCCCTCGTCTCCCCCTCTTCATCTCTCTCTCTCTCCATTCTGCACTCCCTCCTGCTCTCTTCTCCCCCTCTCCTCCTCCATCTCTCTCTCTCTCCATTCTGCGCTCCTCTGTCTGAGAGAGAGAGACAGATGAGCGCCCTGGAGAGAACTTGTCTGCCTGTGTTATTAGCTATGCGTATCTCTACACCCGACAAGCAGTGTGTGTGTGTGTGTGTGTGTGTGTGTGTGTGTGTGTGTGTGTGTGTGTGTGTGTGTGTGTGTGTGTGTGTGTGTGTGTGTGTGTGTGTGTGTGTGTGTGTGTGTGTGGTGTGT
>NW_019954143.1:0-1926 GCF_002910315.2 Salvelinus sp. IW2-2015
CCCTCATCCAGCTGGTCCCTCCATCCAGCTGGTCCCTCCATCCAGCTGGTCCCCTCATCCAGCTGGTCCCTCATGCAGGTGGTCCCCTCATCCAGCTGGTACCCTCATCCAGCTGGTCCTGAGTTCACAAACCGGACCAGGACCAGAACATCCAATCAATCAGAATAAAACAAATTACAACACAGTCAAGACAAAACTACATTGCTTATTGAGAAACACAAACACAAATCAAAATCCAGTGCTATCTGGCCCTAAATGGACAGTACACCGTGGCTAACTATTTGACCATGGTTACGGATCAAAACCTTAGAAAAACCTTGACAAATTACAGGCTCAGTGAGCACAGCCTTGGCATTGAGAAGGGTAGACACAGGAAAACCTGGCTCCCTGTAGAGGAAAGGCTGTGCAACCACTGCACAACAGCAGAACCTGAGACGGAGCTGCATTTCCTGACAAAATGTAAAAAATATAAAACAATTAGAGAGTGTCATTTCCCCAAATTTGAAACCCTTATTGTTAAATGTTGTTTTTAGCCTTGATTATTTTTGTTGCTGATTGTCCCGGTGACAATATTGATTATTATTATTATTTTAATTGTGTTAATATTGTAAATTGATCACTTAATCTCCAGAGTAAGCTTTGGCAATATGTACATAGTTACAAAGCAAATTTAATTGAATTGAGAGGGAGATGGAGAGGGCTTTGTCTCTCCCAGGGTGTTGTATTTCCTGTCACAACTACATTACCCACAATCCTCTGGGCTCACTCCACTCTGAGGTTATTAAAGCATTATGCAGGAACCTGTCTGTTTAATCCCTGCTCTGGAGGAAGTGAAAGTGTCTCTGCTGGGTGGGATTAAAGGCAAGATGGGGTGGGCAGCACGCTGGCTCCATACCTCAGATTACACCTGGATTAGAAATGGATTAGCTGGATAATGGGATGGATTAACTGAGACTAGGGATCAGGGACGACTGCAGTCAGACAGAGGTACTGCTGTAGGAGAACTGAGGATGCATGGATTTACATAATATTTGCTTTTCTGTGTACATATTATTCATACACTACATTGTCTCTCTCTCCCTGTCTCTCTCTCCCTGTGTCTCTATCTCGCTGTCTCTATCTCGCTGTCTCTATCTCGCTGTCTCTAACTCGCTGTCTCTCTCTCCATGTCTCTCTCTCCATGTCTCTCTAACTCTCTATGTCTATCTCCCTGTCTCTATCTCCTTATGTCTCTATCTCCCTGTCTCTCTCCCTGTGTCTCTCTCTCCTTGTGTCTCTCTCTCCCTATCTCTATCTCCCTGTGTCTCTCTCTCTCTCCCTGTCTCTCTATCTCCCTGTCTCTCGATCTCCCTATGTCTATCTCCCTGTATGTCTCTATCTCCCTGTGTCTCTATCTCCCTGTATGTCCCTATCTCCCTCTGTATCTATCTCCCCTGTCTCTATCTCCCTGTTACTCTCTCCCTGTTTCTCTCCCCTGTCTCTATCTCCCTGTGACTCTCTCCCTATTTCTCTCTCCCTGTCTCTCTCTCCCTGTATCTCTTTCTCCCTATCTCCCTGTCTCTCTCTCCCTGTGCCTCAATCTCCCTATTTCTTTCTCACCTCCGTCTCTATCTTCCTCTGCCGCTATCTCCCCGTGTCTCTATCTACCCGTGTCTCTATCTCCCGGTGTCTCTATCTCCCTCCGTCCCTGTGTCTCTGTCTCCCTGTGCCCCTGTCTCCCTCCTTCTCTATCTCCTTTGTCTCCATCTCCCTCTTTCACTATCTCCCTCTATCTCCAACTCTCCATGTTCTATATCTCCCTGTCTCTGTCTCTATCTCCTTGTGTCTTTATCTCCCTGTGTCTCTGTCTCTATCTCCCCGTGTCTCTGTCTCTATCTCCCTGTGTCTCTATCTCCCTGTGTCTCTATCTCCCTGTGTCTCTATCTC
>NW_019954144.1:0-1926 GCF_002910315.2 Salvelinus sp. IW2-2015
TAGTCACCTGTCTGTTTCCTATGCCCAGCTAGGGGATAGGGTTAGGGATAGTCACCTGTCTGTTTCCTATGCCCAGCTAGGGGACACTGCTCTCCATATGGCGGCTGCCCTAAACCACAAGAAAACTGTTCAGCTCCTCCTGGAGGCAGGGACTGACGGCAACGCACGAAACAACGTAAGTGGATGCATCTCAAATGCTACTCCATTACCATACAGTGCTGTACTTCTGACCAGTGTACTATATAGGGGGGATTGCATTTAAAAGGAGCATTGTCAACAGTGCAGGGACCTTGTCAGCAACGCGACCTTTCAATTAATTCCTGTCTGTTCCAGGCAGGGAAGACTGCCCTGGACAAGGCCAGAGACTACAACCACAAAGACGTGTCTCTCCTGCTGGCCAGAGCTCCTCAGGTCAGCATGAGATGTTCCTTTGGACATAGACCAATGATACACTGATCTGATACACATTATGAACTGATTCTGGCATCAAAACACCTCTTAGTGAACTTACATTTCCTTCCAAGAGTGACAGTTTGTTAAGGAGTATAAAGAGTGCAGATGATTACCCATCGCCTCGATGAGTAGTCAGTTTTTCCAGTCTGTAATCCAGTCTGTCCTTCATTTTATGCACCTTGGCTGGACTGTGAGGTAGCAACAGACAGTATAGTTAGTCGTTAGTTTTCTACTCTCCTGGGTTTTGGTCAGGTTCACTGTTTCACTAGAGGAAGGACGGTGAGGAAGAAAAGGGACCGGCTGAAGGCAGAAGGCAGAACCCAGTCTGTCATCAGAGAAGAAATGCTGCCCAACAAGGTAAAGGCTGTCTGGGGGTAAAATTAGGCGGTGTATATTGACAGGCAAAAAAATGGATGACACTAGACGGCGGTATGCTAACCCAATGTTAAATATGATGTTTACATTATTTGTGCCTCTTGAGTTATTGGGTTGGGATGAAGCGGAAGTCGAACCTTCATGGACCTTTGTGTACAATTGGACAATAAAGTTGTCTTCTCCTTCACCTCTGCCTCCTGGCTGTTTCCTTCATCAGGACAGTGGGTACATGGCTGAGGCGTCTCACAGTAGTGAGCGTCTGGCCAGCAGGGCAGGCCTCAACAGAGCAGGGCTGCCTCACCATCATCACCACCGCCTTCACTACAGTAAAACATCAGTCACCCCAACCAGCCCTTACCACAGAAGGAGAAGACATAAGCTTTTCAAAGAACAGGTGATTGGGGGTGTCTCAGGGGATTGGGTTGTGAGGATAAAGACAATTTCTGTTCTCTGCAAGATAATGGACAATAAAGTCTTCTTCTTCCAGGCCTTGGCAGAGGATACTCCTAGAAAAAGAATGCATGGCCATCCCGACCTCCACAGGAAGAGCAGACTGTGTACATATGATGAAGCCCCTCCTCACAACGGCACAGACCTGGTGTATGCTCATGCGGTCCATCCTCCCAAGCCTAGTATAGACTTGCTCCTGAACGTGCAGCATCTGTGTCTCATCTCCTCTTTAGTGGCGTTCAGCTCTCCCTCTAGCCTCTTGATCAGGGGCTTACAGTGGCAGCCATTGCTGGGGGCCTGACCAGGCAACACAATCGTGTATAATTGTGATATTTGATTTACATCTTTTCTTTAGATTTCTTTCATTGGTTTCTTTCTAGATCTCTTATATTACCAATATCAACACAACAACAATACTTCTACTGTACTGTACCACTACTACCACTTCAGTTATGGACACCCCACCCCTAGGGTTGAAACATTTCAATAACTTCAAGAGGAAATAAAAAGGTGGTATGGGAATCTTTCTATCTGGGTTTCACGAAAACCTGGAATTTTTGGAAATGATCAGAATTTTGCAGCGTAGTGACTGACCTGTTTGACATTGCCGTCCTTGTCGCGGTACAGGGTGTATAGCTGATAGGTTTT
>NW_019954145.1:0-1925 GCF_002910315.2 Salvelinus sp. IW2-2015
CCTCAGTTCCTGGCTCAGTGTTTGTAAGTTAGCACCCAGCCCCAGCCCAAGCCTTGTTTTATATAGATATTTCTCTTGTTGGATTTTCCAGAGGTTCTCTGGTTTAGTTCTTGTGTATTATTTGAGTAGTCTTTTGAGGTTTGTTTTTCCCTGCTGTTTTTTACCACTTTGTGGAGTTTCTTTTGTATTTTGAGGATTTCCATTGTGTGCCTCTTGGCTTTATTTTTGGACATTGTGGATTTAGTTTCTTTGCCTGAAGATTTTGTTCTTTAATTAAACCACCATCTCTAGTACTGCTGTGTCTGCCTCATCTTCTGGGTTCTGACGATTATTAGTGACTGTTTCTCGCACCGGGTCTTGACAACTGTGATCAAAGAGTGTAACTGTGGGAAGATCTTTTAGTGTAGGAGCAGAGATACAAGGACTTCATTAAAAACAGTTCATCTRTGTTACAGACGGATTGGAAAGCAGCTACGATTACGTAATATGATGAAGACTTAGCCAGTTTAGTCATGGGTTTATAGCATGACGTGAAGTTGCATGACTAGGAGAGGAGTGGGCTGTTTTAGCAGAGATGACCTCAATCTGGATGTAATCACTATGAGAACTAACCAACTAACACAGATCTACTGCTCTGGAGGACGTACATCGTGTACTGTGTGGGACTCTGACTTTTGATAATCACAACAGTATGTGTGTCTGTGTGTGTGTGTTTACTGTAGCTGTGCTCTGACGGACTAGAGGTTGCAAAAACCCAGAACTGCCTATTAAACTCTGTTTTTAACAGTCTCTCACTCGTTCTCTCTTTCTCTCTCTCACACACACGCACACGCACACACACTCTCTCAAATGCACACACACACACACGGTGTGCCCCAGACCTACCTTGAGTTTGGATAGCTGTCCCAGGTCCTTGGCAGCACTGAAAATCATCTGGGCTCCTTGCTGTGAGAAGAGACAGGGTTATACTCTATATACACCTTTGAAGCACTTACATACTGAATATAATGTGAAAGGAAACACGAAGGAGGTACAGTAAAGGATATTGTTTTTGTTGTGTGTGTGTGTGTGTGTGTAGGTGTGTGTGTGTGTGTGTGTTTGTGGGCGTGTTTAGACCAGAAGTGTCTGTGGGCGTGTTTAGACCAGAAGTCTCCACAAGAATAGTAAACCATTTTCTTTTGACCAACTGGGGACATTTTGTTAGTTCCCACAAGGTCAAATGCTATTTCTAGGGGGTTTAGGGTTAAGGTTAGAATTAGTGTTAGGGTTAGCATTAAGTTTAGGGTTAGGGGTAAGGTTAGATTTGAGGTAAAGGTTAGGGTTGKGGTTAGGGGTTAGGGAAAATAGAATTTTGATCAGGACAGAATTGTGTCCACCCACGAGGTTAGTTTTACAAGACTGTGTGTGTGTGTTTGAGAACATCCCTTCTGGGTGTTGTCAGCCTTGTCAGTGTTGCCTGTTGGARAAGCAGGTTTGGCTTTTCATTCCTCTATCCAGGCTTCACTAACATTTCCTGCATGACTGACACATAAAGAGAGAAGGAGACACCGTCTTCTCCGAACTTTGTAAATATCCTCTATGGTGCATCTGTGTTTTGTACACCATATTTGTGTGTGGGAGTGTGTGTGTGTGGGAGTGTGTGTGTGTGTGTGTCGGTGTGGACGTGTTTAACTATTCTTGTGGCGACCAGAAGTCCCTACAAGAATAGTAAACAAAGTAAAAATTGACCAACTGGGGACATTTTGTTAGTCCCCACAAGGTCAAATGCTATTCTAGGGGGTTTAGGGTTAAGGTTAGAATTAGTGTTAGGGTTAGAATTAAGTTAAATATTAAGGTTAGGAGCTAGGGTTATTTTGTAGGGTTAGGGTTAGGAGCTAGGGTTAGGTTTAGGGTTAGGATAAAGTTTAGGTTTTTGGTGTTAGGGC
>NW_019954146.1:0-1924 GCF_002910315.2 Salvelinus sp. IW2-2015
AGCGACAGCCCAGAAACCTGAAGGATCTGGAGAAGGTCTGTATGGAGGAGTGGGCCAAAATCCCTGCTGCGTGTGTGCAAACCTGGTCAAGAACTACAGGAAACGTATGACTCTGATCCCTCACCTTCCTCATGATCATTGATGCCCCACGAGGTGAGATCTTGCATGGAGCCCAGACTGATGGTGATTGACCGTCATCTTGAACTTCTTCCATTTTCTAATAATTGCGCCAACAGTTGTTGCCTTCTCACCAAGCTGCTTGCCTATTGTCCTGTAGCCCATCCCAGCCTTGTGCAGGTCTACAATTTTATCCCTGATGTCGATGTCCTTACACAGCTCTCTGGTCTTGGCCATTGTGGAGAGGTTGGAGTCTGTTTGATTGAGTGTGTGGACAGGTGTCTTTTATACAGGTAACGAGTTCAAACAGGTGCAGTTAAACTATGCCACTTTATATAATGTTTACATACCCTACACTACTCATCTCAAATGTATATACTGTACTCTATACCATCTACTGCATCTTGCCTATGCCGTTCGGCCATCGCTCATCCATATATATTTTTATGTACATATTCTTATTCATTCCTTTACACTTGTGTGTATAAGGTAGTTGTTGTGAAATTKWTAGTTTACTTGTTAGATATTACTGCATGGTCGGAACTAGAAGCACAAGCATTTCACTACACTCGCATTAACATCTGCTAACCATGTGTATGTGACAAATAACATTTGATTTGATTTGGATTTGAGATGGAAGACTGGTTTGCCCAGCAGAGATTGCCCTTGTCCTTTGTAGAATCTTTCTGGTCGTAGTGTTGTAGAGCAGATATGTTGAAGTACCCTGTCTCCTCATAGGATTGTCAGTACTTTCCAAGGCCACATGCATTTACAGCTGCAGCTGATAACTCGACGCCTAGGATGTATCACTTCTTTAGTGAATAAGAGMTCAAAGTTCATACCAAGTTGCCATACTCAGCTCATGCTGTATTCTGTCTGGTCTTGTCGAAATGCATCCTTCCAGCGTGGCGATCGTCACCTCCACGTTGAAATTAGCCCTTTTAAAAGTATGGACACCAGTCCTCACGTCATCGGGAACTGAGTTTGACTTCCATCAATGGGCTTTTGTAGTGGGGGAGAGAAGGGCGTGCTTCATAGTTCTCAACCAWTGTTCACTTGGGCGTGGCCACTGAGTGAGCATAGTTTACTCATGAAAACACTTCTCTCATTTAGAAGCTAAAATTACATTTAATMTTTTCACAAATAGTTTCAAATKTAAACATTTGAATTGCACAACAATYCCATGTGAATCTGATAACTAGAATGTGTAGACTTTCCAAGATACAATTTATGTGATCCTATCATCAGATATAATGTCCCAGACACCACTGATCTGACATCATATTCTTTGAAGTACCAACGGATACTTTCAACTGGTTGGATTACAGGAATATTGTTCCAATCCCCAACCKTTTGATGTTACCATACTCTATGTTAACAAAGGGCTTTCCAAGAGTCCATTTTGTAGAGTGGAGAGAAAAGGGGGAAAGGTATTTATGRGGGCCATAAACCTCACCCAACAAGGCAACGTCATGACACTACACTTATTTCAATAAACAAGTTACATAATCTTCTTTTGACTTACAACTGTGATAGAGATTGTGTGTGCAACCCTTTTTTGATAATTGCCTTCCACCAGTACACCTGTGGGGGTGCCATACCTTCTCTGAGGAGATGTGGCCGCTGTGTTTTTCTCCTCCTCCTCTGACCCTCCTACGGCAGCACCTCTGGGATATCCATGGATGAGCGCTCTAATTCTAAAACCTTTTGATGTAGGAAGAGAAATTAATTACAGCACTCTCTCGATGGAAAGTGGAGAGAATGAAGAAAGAGAGAGACAGGAGGGAGAAGTAAAGTGGCAAAAAAT
>NW_019954147.1:0-1924 GCF_002910315.2 Salvelinus sp. IW2-2015
TTGCATTGGGTGACTGTTGATGGCGTGAAAAGACAAATTAAAATTGCTATTCAAAATGGGGGACACACTCATTATAACATGTTCAGTTATGCTCACCGCACGACTAATAAATCCATACTGTACATTCGAGCTAGAAAGCGCGTAATCGTGATTCGTGCATCATACGGCTTTTATTTTGTCGTAGCCATATTTTGATTGACGCCGTGTCAAAAACGTCACTACGCCGGAAGTGTTTGTTGGAAAGATTAAAATCCTCTTGAGTGACAGCAGCGGTTTGGTACATTGTATTTTTTTCTTTCTGTAGGGATGGAGGTGACACGAACAAGTAATTCACCTCTTTATGCACCCTTATAGATAATATACACCAAGATTATATTCATATGCTATTAGATACACAACGTTAGCTGTCGTTTCTCACCGCACAATCGCAAGAATATGATTCCGTTCACGTCCGCGAGGTTGTGAATGCTAACCCGCTAACTAGCTAGCTTGCGTGTTGAGTAACCACCAACGCATGTTGGCTGATTGTTGTTTTTGTATTACAGATTTCAAAGACAGTTTAAGCACTGTGTACAGCGCAATAGAGGAAGCAGACTTTCTCGCAATCGATGGGGAATTTTCAGGTAAGCCATTGTTAGCTAACTATTTAACTGGCTAACGTTTATAGTTACATCTTAGCTAGCTCGCTGGCCAACCAGTTCCCGTGGCTGCTACAAGCCACACGCGCAGTCGGTTTTGAACTCTGACAACTTCATATTTTTCTAGTTAATACAGTAGAAAATACACTCTTTTCGGTTTCAGGTATTAGCGATGGGCCCAACGTCAGCGCACTGACTAACGGGTTGGACACGCCAGAGGAGCGCTACATGAAACTAAAAAAGGTAACCGTCAAGAGGCATGCGTTTAGAGTTGGGGGCAATGCGGTTTCGGCATTATGCTGCATTTACTTGACACTACAACATTTTATGGCAGCCATGTTGGTTCCCCGTTAGTTTAACATGGGGAATATTTAACAACGCTATGGAACGGAATGTCTAGAATGAGAACGATATTCAAAACTCGAACAGATTGCCTAACACTAAATATATGGCCCTGGTTACAACTGTCGGTCAGGTACTGAGTGAGTAGCTACAGTTGAAGTCAGAAGTTTACATACACCTTAGCCAAAGATTTAAACTCAGTTTTTCATAATTCCTGACATTTAATCCTAGTAAAAAGTCCCTGTTTTAGGTCAGTTAGGAACACCACTTTATTTTAAGAATGTGAAATGCCAGAATAATAGTGGAGCGAATTTCCCCACCCCCAGCTTTTATTTCTTTCATCACACTCCCAGTGGGTCAGAAGTTTACATATACTCAATTAGTATTTGGTAGCATTGCCTTTAAATTGTTTAACTTGGGTCAAATGTTTCGGGTAGCCTTCCACAAGTTTCCCACAGTAAGTTGGGTGAATTTTGGCCCATTCCTCCTGACAGAGCTGGTATAACTGAGTCAGGTTTGTAGGCCTCCTTGCTCGCATACACTTTTTCAGTTCTACCGACACATTTTCTGTAGGATTGAGGTCAGGGCTTTGTGGTGGCCACTCCAATACCTTGACTTTGTTGTCCTCAAGCCATTTTGCCACAACTTTGGAAGTATGCTTGGGGTCAATGTCCATTTGGAAGACCCATTTGTGACCAAGCTTTAACTTCCTGACTGATGTCCTGAGATGTTGCTTCAATATATCCACATAATTTTCCTCCCTCATGATGCCATCTATTTTGTGAAGTGCACCAGTCCCTCCTGCAGCAAAGCAACCCCACAACATGATGCTGCCACCTCCGTGCTTCACGGTTGGGATGGTGTTCTTTGGCTTGCAAGCCTCCCCCTTTTTCCTCCAAACATAACGTTGGTCATTATGGCCAAACAGTTATATTTTTGTTTCA
>NW_019954148.1:0-1924 GCF_002910315.2 Salvelinus sp. IW2-2015
TTTTTTTCTTGTGTGAATTAGGGAATATGAATATCTCTTGGGTTATGACTGGTCAATCATCAACAGGACCTCTTCTATTATAGTTTGTGGTATATCAAGCCTCTGTGTGTCTTTTTGCTCCAGTTTCTCTTGGCTGTTAGCGATAGGTATACCCAGAGGTTGTGCCAGCCAAACCATCTGACCATTGAGCCTGAACCAGGAGTGTTTGTGTGGAAGCAGTCAGATCCCTTCCTGAAGACGTTCCCTGGAAGGCGTAAGCAACACAAACCGCAAGAGAGCTGGATGATGGATTGTTTGCAGCTGGATGTTTGCCCCTAAAAATAGCAGGTACTTTGACTATTCTAAGCTTGCTGTGGCCACTCGAAATACACAATTACCAACCCTTCTCCTGCTTCCAAAGGCTCGCAATTGTTGTGGAGCCTGTTACTATCCACAAAAAGCTGTTGGCAAGGAATACACTCTCATATTTACAGTTTCTAGTAAAGGCTGATACCTTTGACTGTTGGGCTGTGTTTCTGTCTCTATCAGCTGCACCAGTGGTGTGATTTACTCTGATGTGAGCACCCAGCTGTTACAGTGTGGTGATTTACTTCTGATGTGAGCACTACAGCTGTTTACGGTGGTGGTGATTTACTCTGATGTGAGCACCACAGCTGTTACAGTGGTGGTAGATTTACTCTGATGTTGAGCACCACAGCTGTCTTACGGTGGTGGTGATTTACTCTGATGTGAGCCCACAGCTTTACTGTGGGGTGATTTACTCTGATGTGAGCACCACAGCTGTTACAGTGGTGTGATTTACTCTGATGTGAACACAGCAGAGCTGTTATGGCGGTGGTTGATTTTACTCTAATGTGAGCACCACAGCTGTTACGCTGGTGGTGATTTACTCTGATGTCAAGCCACCACAGCTGTTACTGTGTGGTGGTGATTTACTCTGATGTGAGCACCACAGCTGTTACGGTGGTGAAGGAGACAGTGGAACAGAAACCACCAAAAACCGTGAGGATCATGGAAGAGACTGTTAAGATGGAGGAGGGGCCTGTGGTAACACCTAAAGAAGTGGATGATGATTGGTTTGTGCTTTGGGACTGCGCTCCCTCTGAGATACTGACCACAGCCAAGGGTATTGCTGCTTGACCACCGTCTGCCCCTTTTGTCTTTTTCTTTGTTAAAACGCTGAACCCAGATCGTGTATTACTTGACAAGCCTGTTATCCTTGTTTTATTTCAGCGTTCCACGTAGACAGAGAGGTTATAGAGCTGGTACCCCGGAGAACAGTGGTTGTGGTGGAGGAAACTAGGATACCACCTAGAGTGGTGGAGGACAGACGTCAACCGGAGGTTGAACTGGTGAAAACACTGCCTCCCCAAGAGAGAGGGGAGGGTGATGATTGGTTGACGCTCTTTGAAGCCTCTCGTCAAGAGCCTGTGAAGATGCCAACAGGTACCCACTGACCGCATCATCCTGAGCTCGGTTGTGCTTCACATTCCCCTATACCTTTTTTATAATGATGTGTGGTAAAGGGTCTCTAATCAGATATGTGCAGCTGTGGCCACAATCAGATTCTGCGTTATAATTTGTGAATGGTAAGAGTATCATAGTTGAGTCTCCTGGGTACTCTGTGTCTGTCTGTATCAGTTGCTGTGGTAACTAGACCTGCCCCTGTGGTTGACGTGATGATGACGAGCACAGAGCAGAGAACCCAGAAAAGGGTGACAATAAWGGAGGAGAGCTGGAGAGAGGAGAGAACCCTGCAGCAGAGACTGCCTCAGAGACAGATAGAGGTGGARGATGATTGGTTTGTCCTGCTGGATGKTGCCCCTAAAGAATTAGGTACCCCCATCTCTTCATTCCCCTATCCCCCTGCTTTTCCTGCTCATTTTAGCTGCAGACTGAGACTACCAAAAGACTGAAACTACCA
>NW_019954149.1:0-1924 GCF_002910315.2 Salvelinus sp. IW2-2015
TCCCCCTTGCTACTCAAAACATAACGATGGTCATTATGGCCAAACAGTTCTATTTTTGTTTCATCAGACCAGAGGACATTTCTCCAAAAAGTACGATCTTTGTCACCATGTGCAGTTGCAAACCGTAGTCTGGCTTTTTTATGCCGGTTTTGGAGCAGTGGCTTCTTCCTTGCTGAGCGGCCTTTCAGGTTATGTCGATATAGGACTCGTTTTACTGTGGATATAGATACCTTTGTACCCGTTTCCTCCAGTATCTTCACAGGGTCCTTTGCTTTTGTTCTGGGATTGATTTGCACTTTGCGCACCAACGTATGTTCATCTCTAGGAGACAGAACGCATCTCCTTCTTGAGCGGTATGAGAGCTGTGTGGTCCCATGGTGTTTATGCTTGCGTACTATTGTTTGTTCAGATGAATGTGGTACCTTCAGGTGTTTGGAAATTGCTCCCAAGGATGAACCAGACCTGTGGAGGTCTACAATTATTTAAGTCTTGTTTCTTTTGATTTTCCCATGATGTCAAGCAAAGAGGCACTGAGTGTGAAGGCAGGCCTTGAAATACATCCACAGGTACACCTCCGATAGGCTAATTGACATCATTTGAGTCAATCAGAAGCTTCTAAAGCCATRACATAATTTTCTGGAATTTTCCAAGCTGTTTAAAGGCACAGTCAACTTAGTGTATGTAAACTTCTGACCCACTGGAATTGTGATACAGTGACTTATAAGTGAAATAATCTGTCTGTAAACAATTGTTGGAAAAATGACTTGTCATGCACAAAGATGTCCTAACCGACTTGCCAAACCTATAGTTTGTTAACAAGAAATCTGTGGAGTGGTTGAAAAACAAGTTTTAATGACTCCAACCTAAGTGTATGTAAACTTCCAACTTCAACTGTAAGTATTCAGGCCCTTTGCAATGAGACTCGAAATTGACCTCCGGTGCATCCTGTTTTCACTGATCATCCTTGATGTTTCTACAACTTGATTGGAGTCCACCTGTGGTAAATTAAATTGATTGGACATGATTTGGAAAGGAACAGACCTGTCTATATAAGGTCCCACAGTTGACAGTGCATGTCAGAGCAAATACCAAGCCATGAGGTTGAAGCAATTGTCCGCAGAGCTCCGAGACAGAATTATGTCGAGGCACAGATCTGGGAAATGGTACCAAAACATTTCTGCAGCATTGAAGGTCCCCAAGAACACAGTGGCCTTCATCATTCTTAAATGGAAGAAGTTTAGAACCACCAAGACTCTTCCTAGAGCTGGCCGCCTGTCCAAAATGAGAAATCTGGGGAGAAGGGCCTTGGTCAGGGAGGTGACCAAGAACTCGAAGGTCACGCACCTAAAAACGCTCAGACCATGAGAAACAAGATTCTCTGGTCTGATGAAACCAAGATTGAACTCTTCGGCCTGATTGCCAAGCATCACTTCTGGAGGCAACCTGGCACCATACCTATGGTGAAGCATTGTGGTGGCAGCATCATGCTGTGGGGTGTTTTTCAGCGGCAGGGATTGGGAGACTAGTCAGGATCCTTGATGAAAACCTTCTCAGGACCTCAGACTGGGGCCAACGTTCACCTTCCAACAGGAAAATTACCTTAAGTACACAGCCAAGACAACGCAGAAGTGGCTTTGGGACAAGTCTCTGAATGTCCTTGAGTGGCCTAGCCAGAGCCCGGACTTGAACTCGATTGAACATCTCTGGAGAGATCTGAAAATAGCTGTGCAGCAACGCTCCCCATCCAACCTGACAGAGCTTGAGAGGATCTGCAGAGAAGAATGGGAGAAACTCCCCAAATACAGGTGTGCCAAACTTGTACCGTCATACCCAAGAAGACTCAAGGCTGTAATTGCTGCCAAAGTGCCTAGAGCAAGTACTGCGTACAGGGTCTGAATACTTATGTAAATGTGATCCTTTTTTA
>NW_019954150.1:0-1924 GCF_002910315.2 Salvelinus sp. IW2-2015
ATCTCAGAACCTCCCAGGCAGCCAGTCTGTGTGGCGGCCTTGGCCCTGATCTAGCAGAGGAGCCTGAATTGGGATATTGAACTGTAAAACAACTCCAATATCCTATGAACTGATAACCAGGATGCCACATCCTTTGCTGCTAAGGTTGCTATGGTGTTTAAATGCATACAGTGTTGTAAACACTGGACTCAGGGACTCCATAGATTTGCAGTGATATGACAATGTTGTACTGCAAAGAATATATAAATTCTAAATATTGTACAATTTCTCTAYACTTTACTATTACAACATGTAYTATGTATAAGTTGTTGTACTCTGATATCTTGTCTATTTTTGCACATTAATTTATTATGGGACTTGTTCCTATGTTTTTCCAGATATATAGGCCTGTATGTTGAAATACAAATAAAACACATTCCTTTAAAAACATTGTCTCAATGGTATCTTAATCCATAATGTATTAAAGTGTCAAATTTGTTTTTGGTTATTGTTGTCATYTGCTTTCTCAGCCAGACATTCAATAATTAAATGACTTATTTACCATTCAACTTACTCAAGGTGTCTTGGCACGTTCCGATGCCAGTTAAAAGTACTGGAAAGTTTTCATAGATCTGCATTTCATTGATAGCTGGCACGTGTGTGTTTAAGTCAAAGGCGCGAAGAGACCGCGCGCTTTAACACCTGTTACGTCCCGGTCAAGAAGAGCAAAGGGTTCAGGKACAGCGACCTCCAATCACACTTCAAACTCCAACGAAGGTTTTTAGGGCCTTTTTATAACCGAGAGAATGCGGAATGMCGGAAACAAGGAGTTTCTCTCSACTTCGAAAAATGATGTCCTCTACTTCTTGGAATATAGGAATGGATCATTCATTCACAGTATTTTGTTCAGAGGTTCATGGTAAAATATTTCATTTTCCTTAACTGAAAAAAACGTAGTTTTCCCCCCCAAAGTATATTTGATATAGGCTTTATAACAAATTATGCCTAAAACAGCAGTGTGACAGCCTTGGTGTAAGGAACGTTTACAACTATAGAACGATTTACTCTCAAAAATCGAGAGTAACCTATAGTCTGAAAGCAAATTCCAACGTAATTAGCGTTCATTACAATTAGTAAGTCTGAGCTAATAATATTTAACAAATGTCGTTCATCATCAGTACAATTACAATGTGTGGCAATTATAAAAAGTCTGACTTGATCCGATTAATATTAGTCTGGGACGGAAGACATATTTCTTAGACAGGATATATATTTATCAATATCACCATATTATTCGGTTATTAGAATGTTATGTGATGGAATCTCAACTACTTCCAATAATATTATAAATTCACACTACCTTTATCAGACAAAGTACCTTTTACAGCATGTGGCTCAATATAGGCCCCATTTTTTATAAGATTAACCTGAAATAGTTATATTGACAAGCCAAGAAAATGAGGAGACCAAAATCATATATGGTCCCTGATGTGATACACTGGGAAATTGTYCTGAGATTTTTCCCTTGGGAAAAGATGTAGGAAAGACAGCAGTTTGTTCTTTATTACCTGTTAGAATTTGTACATCATTTAGCAAATACAGCCACCGACTATCTGGTGGAGCATTCCCAGGTTCCCAGTTCTCACGCGCACACATTKACCTCTGAAATGTTAATTAACATAGGCTAATATAACAATATAATTAAATCAAAATAATAGTGTAATAGTCAATTGTATTAAAGCAATATTCATCCACTAACAAAGTCAGAAGCGCGTGTTGGTTCTGTGCGTAAAATGTTGTGCCGATTGGAATGGACAATACCTTGTGGCTGTGCGTGTGCCTGTCTGTGTTTGAGAGGCTGAGGTGTCACTTAATTCATTTGCAAATCCGTGTCACACTGGAGACTCGTCGACTCTCGCCTACACCTCCATTGTTATAATTACAA